>NW_020170382.1:1239106-1454111 GCF_000524195.1 Echinococcus granulosus | reverse complement strand
CCGCTGCCACCAATGTAGCGTCCCGGGACTCCCTGAAGACAAAAGAAGACACAATACTCGGGCAGAATATATATATTCAGCACGGAGAAGGTGTCTGGGCTATTGGCATGGCCCAAAAGGCCAGCCCACCCAGCGAGGTACAAGGGAGCTAATTCAAAGTACAAAAGTGGCGCCTCACCAGAACCGAGGGATAAACCACTATCGTATTACACAAGTAAGGTGTAAATGCGGCGGCTCCAGTTCCCCCGAAGCTTTAATGAGTCCAAGTTCTACGGAAGAATATTTATTACCAATGCAATGCTTTGGCTGTTTGTTTAACTTTCAATTTCGGCAAAGGGCCACTTAGGACCCCCGTTACTGCGCCTACGCTAGGCGACTCGGTCCCCAAGATACGTTAGTAGTCCATCCATCCATCCCGTTCGCATGTCGATAGTACACATTTTCCCGGATAAAATGGCTTCTTTTGCATTCAGGATAGTCTTGGACCACTCTATTAATGCAAAGAAGAGTTGGAAAACTATTCGTATGGAATAAGCACCACCACTCAGAGAGGAAGTACAAATCGCAGGAATTAAAGTGTCCGTGCAGTCAACAGCACAGTTAAGCGAGTTATCTCTTCAATTTACAGCCATTCTTTGCGTTTTAGGGTCACTCTTGACGGGGCATGAAAATTACTTGTACAATTGAAATGCATGTGATATAGTTTCCCGGTAAGATAGAGGATATCCTACCTTAACCTCACTGATGCTTCACAATAATTCCTTTGTGTGCGAAGTTTCGCATAATTTACAAGCACTGACATGATTTTTCTCAAACCCAATAGCATACGAAATTGCGTACCTGTACTACCTCCTTTAATCTTAACATCTATGGCAAGAGTCAGCCATCAGCGTTTTATTCAGGTAATAGAGACGTGCTAACGTTACAGCGCTAAGAATTTCCATGTAGGCTTCGCAGACACCGCCTAATGGACTTTTCCTAACAGTCTAAGCCTTATGTCGCTTCACTTGTTATTATTATTAATAACAGGATCAAAGAAATTATCAAATACTAGTTGTATTTTAAACGCCTATGTTCGGGTTCTTTAAGGACTCACCCATCTACTGCAGGTGCTTCTCGTTGAGAAGGAAAGGTGTTTATTTAGCTGTAGAAAGCAGAGCAGATGTCCATTTGGACTACTTTTGCTAAATTCCACCTTTAATCTCCAGTTTTACTCCATAAGATTGAAAAGAATGCTTAGGGGAAGGCACCTTGTGTTGTGTACTATAAGAATCTGCAACTCATCAGAGTATGCTACCCCGATAAACAAGAGCATTCAATTTGTCTGCTTTTTAGCTAAAAAGGATGCATTTTGATAAGTACATTGCACAGTAAACATAACCTAGCGTTGATTAACTTTAACATTTGATGCTATAATTGTTCCAATTTTACCGACTTTTCTTAGAAACATGTGATCCAACTTTATGCAAAAGTTAGCTGACCTTCTACAAAACACTTCACGTCCAATAAATTAACGCAAGTAGTTTAGTCCAGAATTGGAATTCTGAAAAAGACACTGTATTCCAATTGGCTTATTGTACATTTTGAAAAGCGAATTCCTTCAATGTGTTGCGAAAAAGCTCTTATTAATCATCCTACACTGTGAATACCTAATTTTGCGAAAATACCCACAAAGGCCTGCTTAAAACGGCCTTGTTTTACTGCTTCGTTGTTACGACGATTAGGTAGTGCATCATGTCCTCCTGAGGCTTTTTTCACGTTTTAATGGAAATTCTTCGGTATACAGGTAGGACGCAGTGAATATTTCAAGCGTTACTATTATTGCAGTCGACCTAAGGCGGTAGAATTCGCTTATCATTTGCTTTAATTTTCTAAAGTTGTTTGTCACTCCATTTCTCGCTAGTTAACTAAGTGTTAGTGTTTCTCTGGGGATTTTATGCAAAATTTTGCTCTGTACTCTCTCTCTCCCTCTCACTCAATCTCAACTGTTCCACTGGCAATAATGAGATATCAGCCATACTGGACTCAGTAACATTTACTCATTGGACACTACGAAGTGGTAGTCCTTTCCTTGAACAAAAGATGTTTTTGAGGGGTGTGCTTGCTCGCTTTTGAGATGCGCAGTTTTTTCCACTTTGTATTGTCATTTTGATGTGGGTTCTTGTTTTCTGTTTTCATTGTGATTCTTGTAATTAAGTTGTTACAGCCAGAGCAGTTATATTTGTGCCATTTAGTTTCATAGTGTTTTATTCGTCCATTTCAAGACGTCAAAATTTCTAAATTCCATCCTCATATCGAGCTGTTAGTTTTAGATGTGTTTGAACCCCTGTGTATTTTTCCAATTATCGGGGGCTCCTAAGCAGGACTTTTTCTTCTAGATGTCGGTTGATCATAGGGATGCGTTACTATGGCTTCAAAACGAAAATTTCAACAAGGAGGATTACTCGGTCGGTGCTCGCGCCTTTCTGGATAACTCTAACGTAGATATTAATTGCAAAGCCGAGTTACATATGGGATGCTGGGCTGGATCTACTCCTATTAAGGATTCTTCACCTAGCTCTACCGAACCTACGTCTATGTTGAGTGACAAAAGTAGCTCTCGTGGAACTGTTGAAACGAAGAATTCTGAAAACACTTGTTTTTCCACTGATACCGGTGACACGGAGCACCCGACCAGCGAGGGATCCTTATCACCATTGCCTCCGTCCCAATTTCTTACTGAAACATCAAACTCGGTATCGTGTTCCTTGCAAATTGCTCCAACGGAATTGAGTTCATTAAAATCAGAGCGTGAGGTCTCTAATTCTTCAAATGCTGCGGTGCTACGTAGTCGCGTGTCTCAGATGGCTCACAAAGAACAGTTTTCGCAGGAGTTTCCCCTTATCAGTTCGAATGAGTACGTACCCGCATCTGCTGTCAACGATCGTCCGCCGTTCTACAATTCTCATTCGAATTACTGCAACGGTCCTGCACAAAATCGGATGGGCTTCTCCGAGGTGGAGCGATCACACTATCATATTCAGTCGCCATATGGATACAACACAAGTCTTGATTATTGCTCTGACTCCAGGATGTTCTTTAATCCACCTCTTTTCTCAGATGTTCCAGGGTTGCCTAAAAAGCACCCCTATCAAAATGAGGTGTTTTGTCAATCACGGCCCCAAAGATTTCCAAATTCCTGTCAACAAAGTCATCCACCCAGTCCTCATTTTTGGAAACCAAACAGTCGACCACCTGGGCTCCCAACCTTTCCTCAGGATAGTCTAGACGTGAGGAGGCGCTTTGCCATTCAACAGATGTATCAGAATGCCCAGGTGCACCGGTGGTTCCCCGGAGTTGCTGGCCGGGAGTTCTATCATCAAATACAAGATCGCGTTCGGCAGCCGCATTGTCCTTGGCTTGACCCATACAGTCATTTCCGTGGTCCGCCGTCAGAACATACTGAGCCACTGAAATACACAGTTTACTCCGCTGGTGGTGGTAGACTTCGCTACCCTGGTTACGCCCTTGGAGTTAACTCATGTGGACCAGGTCGCTTTGCTTCGCCTTACCCTTGGTTCACTGATGCGCAGCATTACTTTTCTCAGCAAAAACCACTTCGTCCTGCTCTAGAGAGTCCCAAGAAACGCAATGCTTCGTCTACACGGTGCTATAAACGTAAGCGTGCGCTGTCTGTCAGTAACGTGAAATTTTCATCGCCTAAGTCCTCCACAGCCGAAGTCTATGACTCCCTCGCTCTCAGCCGACTTCTGTCGGTCAATGCTGCGCAGTGCGTGTCATGGCCAGAACTGGAAAATCCCATTGACATATATCCACCGGAACCGGCGTTGAAAAAGAGGAAATTACCATGTCATGAGGCACCACCGAATTTGGAGTCGCTGGCGAGCACGGACATTCTATCTCGCCGTGCCCAAAAGTACACCTCCCTACCGTTTGCCCTTCGTTCACCAGGGGTCTTAAACTCTCGTGACCTCCTTTCCTACCTAAATAATGATCAAAAAACCAAATTGGATTCAAATAAAAACCTTCTGAGCAATGCTCTTGCCGCTGCAATTACCCGATTAAGCGAATCTAGATTGCTGACTACTCCTCCTTCACCGACCGCTCATTCAAGCATACCTGATCCCTTAAATTTATTCACTACGCGGGAAGAGGATGAAGCCACTTCACCCTTCTCGGAAATTGTGCTACCGCCGCCCAAACGATACCGGGTTCCTGAAAGTGTGATATCTGAAATTCAGAGTAATTATCAACAAATTGGAGAACCAACCTCTTTCCCTCGCTTTTGTGGGCTTCGAAACATGCGTCCGGAAAAAAGAATAACTATGGATATGATTAGGTCCGATATAACTCCCATGCATGTATGTCAACAGTGCAAGATGCAGCTATTATTTTCCAGCCCTCCTGTGTCTGATCCCACATCTTCCCCTGAGGAGGTCTTTTGCAGTGAAGCCTGCATGCACAAGTATCATTCGACTCCAAGGCTGCACAGGCCCTCCACTGCAATCTCAAACACCTTATATGCTGATCCCTCCATAGCCCCGGTACCGGTGTTGCTACAGAACCATCCTTCTAAACTATGCAAAACCATACCAAAATCGTCTTCCATTTTTAAGTGCAGCAGACGAACTCAACGTGAGTCGTCTCTCTTTGTCCCGACACAACGGTGGAAGGGGTCGCGCTGGACTATCTTTTCCTCAAGCAAACCGCCCGCCTCTGTCTCATACATTGACTTCCCGGCTGCTGCGAGAAAACCAAAACCACTTGCATTTGAGGTTCTCAACAACGCACCACTTCCCATTTGTGTGCTGTGCAAACGGGGGCCTGATGAAACCGACGTGTCTATTGTTGGGCGTTACTTGAACTACGCGTGTGACAAGTGGGTTCATGTTAATTGTATCCTCTGGTGTTATGGGGTCTCTGAAACTATAGGTGGTTGTTTCATGAATGTTGCCAAGGCCCTTGAACAGGCTGAACACCAACTGTGCGAGCGCTGTTCACTGCCCGGTGCTGGTGTGCCCTGTTTTGCAGGGGATTGTGCGTACCACTACCACATTTATTGTGCTTACAAAAGTGGCTGTTCCTTCTATGAAAATAAGAGTATGTACTGTCCCAAACACAAAGACCAGTCACCATCAAGTGAGAAGTTGAAGAGCTTTGATATTAAACGTCGTGTTTACCTGGACAGGGACGAGTACGCCCTGGTTGCGGATGTAATTGGGACGCAATGTCTCACCACCTCTGGCAACCGACTCTGTTTGCGAATCGGTACGCTCATTCTGGACTTTCTCGGACAATTGCTTCCCGAGCACCTGGAAAGCGGTCGGTTTCACAACAGATTCTTCATCTATCCTGTTGGTTTCTCAACTACACGCATTTATTGGTCCTATCGGAGGCCCAGTCGGCGCTGTCATTACATTTGTACAATCACAGACTCCAGTAAGACAAGCCGGCATGACAAAGATCAGAAATTTTTGGATAGCCCGCCTTCTGCCCACCCTAGTCCCATTTTTACAGTCATTGTCAAGGAGCACGGCCTTCCTGACGCAAGCTTCAAGGCAGGGGACTGCAACACGCTATGGCAGCACATTCTCCACCTTGTTCGAAATAGTCGACAAGAGGCTAGTTCAACTACGCTTCGACTTTTACCCGAGATGTTGCGAGGTGAAAGTCTCTTTGGTCTCAGTGAGCCTCATATTGTACGTGCAATAGAATCCCTGCCTGGTGTGGAACACCTCACCGGTTATGTGTTCAAGTTCGGTAAGATGCAACTCATCTCCCGAATGCCTGTGATGATCAACCCGACAGGTTGTGCTCGCTCCGAGCCAAAGCGGCGGAATTACGTGCGAAGTTGTGATCGGGAGCGCGAGCAAGAGCAGGGACAAGGGAGAGTGTCAAGGCAAAACCATCCCGCTACTTTATCACCCCACTTAGGATTCCTGCGGCCATTAAATCAAATACCTCGCTACTGCTCCTCCTCCACCATCGTCTCAATCTCCCTTCCCTCCGGCTCCACATCAGCTCCAGCAGGCAAACAATCGCCCTCCACACAGTACCGTGCGTTGCAGAGTGAGTGGCGGAACAACGTTCTTCTCGCTCGCTCTAAAATTCAAGGCTTGGGGCTGTTCGCCTCCCGTGATATTGAAAAGAATGAGTTCATTATCGAGTATCTGGGTCAGCTGATCCGTAACGAGGTGGGGAATAGGAGGGAGCGCCTTTACGAGTCGCAAAGTCGTGGAATCTACATGTTTCGTGCTGATGATAATTGGATTGTTGATGCGACTATGTACGGCGGTTTAGCGCGGTATATCAATCACTCCTGTGAGCCGAACTGCATTGCCGAGGTGATTCTGTATGACAACCAAAAACGCATCATCATTATCGCGAATCGTTTGATCAAAAAGGGAGAGGAGTTGACGTACGATTATAAATTGGACGTCGAGACGGACAAGGGGAGCCGGATACCGTGCTTGTGTGGGTCGCAACTTTGCCGCAAGTGGATGAATTAGCTTTCCATTCGTCCATTCATTGCCTTACACTTTATTGTTACCGAGTCTTTTTCAAAAAAAGAACGTTTGATTTATTTTTTTGTATTTTGTTTTAGTCGTTTCTGCAGTCTATTACTCCCCTCTCCCACACACTTCTCTGTTTTGCCTACTTCCTGGATCTCATTATTTTCCTGAATTGTCGTATTATCATTTCTTCAACTACTTTTTCCTCCATCAGTTTCTTCCTTTCCTCTATATTTGTCTTTTCTCATGGTATTTCTTCTTTTGGCCGCCGCGCTGCTGTGATAAGTACCCGCTGTGGGATGTGTACATTTGTAATTGCAAGAAGTAGGCGGGACAATGTTTTCTAATCCTTTTATCCCACAGATACACACGTGAAGAAAGCGACTTCAGATACGTATGAATTGCGGGAGATATACTATATTGCACGTTGACCTATACACACACGATTGTACGCATACATCAATCTGCTGATCTTCTACCCTCTCTAGGCTACGATTGTTTGTGAAATTTCTGCCACAGCTGTAATGTTGTTGCCTACCACAGCCGATGTACATAGAAGATGCACGCTCACCCTCCCCTCTATCTCTCCCCAACAGACAGTGAAAGCACCGCTTTGCTATCCACCAAATCAACTCCCTCAGCTGGCTGTGCTGCTGTACTTCCTCCTTCCTCTCCCTTTCCTCTGGTACCCTTAGCTTTGTGCATAATTTGTTAACTCCCAACGATTCTATCTCTATCCATATGCATATATATATATATATATATATATATATATACTTAACTACAAATATACACATGGTCGCAATCATGCTGTGAATTCTGCGAAAGCTGCCTTTTGCTTGCGATGTATGTATGTATGCGGTATTTGTTGTGTGCAATTGTAACCCAAAATCTGCAGTACTTAAGCGTATAGTCTCTCAGTAAGTTAAGTTGGCACTACCGATGCCCGTTTTTTCCCGGCTGAATACTATGCTGAAGGGGTAAAAAGTTAGAATATTCTAAAAACTATTCGCTGCGACTTTTAGACTGATTTAAATATCAGTAGGTTAGCTAGGTTGGTAGTGCCAGCAGTTCCGGAGCCAACTCTAATGGCTCTGGGAATTTACCAGCAGTAAGTTAAAGTGACGTAACTCCGAGTCATTACTTTTTACTCCCCATTTAGTGAATTGGGACCACTGCCACCATTTATCCTTGCAAAGATTGCCACCTAGGCAGAACCTATCTTATCAGGACATTGAATGGGATTAAACACGCGCGTACGTGCCCTCACCCTCCTTTCCTTTTCGGCTAGATGCCAGTCGTCGAGAAGAGTAGTCGAGAGGGTCGGTTGCAAAAGCGATCAGGAGAAAAGGAAAAACACCGAGTCTCTCCCTCAAAAAGTGGCGGCGGTGCTGCGAAGCGTCCGCGTCGCTCGCGTTCTGCATCGTCCTCCTCGGGATCGTCATCTTCTGGTTCCAGCTCTTCAGATTCGCGGAGTAGCTCAACGGGGAGCAGTTCCAGCAGTGGAAGCAGCTCTAGTGGAAGCAGTTCTAGTAGTAGAAGCAGCAGCAGCAGCAGAAGTTCTGCCTCGCCACGTGCTGCTTCGCAAAAGCGGAGTATGTTTAATCTCATTTCGCTGCCGTTTGCCGCCTACCACGCAAAAATGAGTCGGAAATCCCATTGCATTATCCCGTGTCAGTGAATTAGTTAGGTTGTCGGTCTAACAACGATCCGTTGATCAAGAGAAATCACGCACCAAAGTTGGGGATTTCTGTTTATTTTGCCCACTCGCTTTTAGGTAGGCCTTCGGATAGCAGAACAAAGAGAAAGGAGACCGTTCCAGTCAAGTCTAGAGACGAGAAGGAGGCGCTAAGGAAGGGATCTCCCTCCTCCCGTAAGTTTGGCGGCAAAATTGATTACTGATCCACTGGATTCATTTAGTGCACCCTCTGTTAGTGGCCAGTTGATTCTCACTTTTTCCCATAACCCCCCTCCCAGATCCCCGCACCGGAAGGAACGGGCGTGATGAGAGAACACGTTCTAACAGGCGATCACCATCACCACGTGAGTTGTGTGCAGCGGTTGTAGGATGCAACCATGGTGTTATGTCCACTCTGACACGTTTGCTGCGTGGTTGCCTCCCTTTTAGGCTCCAAAGCGAGCAGAACGCGTGTCAGTTCTCGCGGCAAGGAGGAGAAATACATTGGTAGAAGGGCCTCACCATCGCCGCGTAAGATTGTCCCCGTTTGTGGTGCTAAGCATAATCAAAATGATGCAGGAAATGCGATCTTGTAGATTCAGGTTGAGATCCTTGAGAGCCTTGGCATGCTGACTCATCGTCGCTACCATTACCATTGCCACTTTACATGTCACGGAAATAGGCTTAATTGCCTCAGCCATATTTTTTTTTAACTTAATAAGACACTAGCAACGTCATGCGTTGCTCTGTTATTGGATACCTATGAAATGTGTTGTGCATCTATGGCTACTTACCACCTCTGACTAAAGTCAAGTCAATCAATTAACCGGTTTTTCAAGGTCGTGCACCTGAGAAGAAGTCTGTCGGGGGTGGTGACACAAGCAGTGCAACTCGTGCTTCTGAGGAAAAGACTACTTCCCGAAAAAGGTCACAGTCGCCTCGTAAGTGACTGCAGATGATAGTAATGTCTATTCTCCACACTGATTAATCATCCTCTCCCTAATAGGTCGTCTATCGGAAAAAAAGACGAGTATCCCTGAAAGCTCGTCGTCTCGTGCTAAGGATGATAAACCCCCAGCATTAACAAAACCCTCTTCGCCTCGTAAGTTTTCCATCTCTAGCGTTGCTAGTCTAATTCATCGTGAGAGTAGATTTATGAATTTAAGACCTAGAAAGTTACTTAAGGGGTGCTGCTATTTGGCACAGTAAACACACAGTGGCCGTTTCCGACGTTTATTGATCGCTCAGTGAATTGATCTCGCAATTCCGCTGACTTGGTTGTGGTGTGAACTCGAGGCCCCGGCTGGTTAACACTACGGAGGTTCTGCTGGTGCTGTAAGAACTAGGTCTCTAACTGTATACTCTTCTTTAGATCGTTCTTCGGAGCAGACGAGGCGAGCCGGCGAGGAGAAGTTGACGACGACCACAGCTGACACCAAGCCACCGGCAGCGAAATCTGCTACCGAAGAGCCGTCCAAGAAGATCTCCACAGAGGCTGTGGAACAAAAGGAGACGACTCAGACGACTGTCAACAAGACAGGGAAGCTGGAGAGTCGGGAATCAAACGTTATCAGTGAGAAGCAACCACAGCAACATCATGATGGAGAATTAAGGAAAGAGACTGCGAAGGAAGGGGAGAAATTGGCAGCTGCTAAGGAGACAAAGAGGGTGGCGGAGGTGGAGACGTCGAGAGAGAGGGAAGAGAGCAATTCAAAATTGGCTGGCCTCTCTTTGCCCGAATTCACTCGTGTAATGGTTACGAAGCTCTCCAGGAATGTCACTCAGGTAGGTACTTTATATCCGTGGTTGCTTGCATGAATTTTTACATTTTTGACCTGGTAACACGGTTACCGTAACTGAAATGGCCTACCTTTGTGGGTTCTTTGAATTTCTAACCCATCGAGAAGCGAGTAATCTGGTGTTACTAGGACTGGTCAGGTTATTCTCCCAAGGCTGAAGATGGACATACACCACGTGATCCACTTGTGATTTAAATATTTTTTCCGGAACCTAATCCGTTACTCATGAATCCTTGATCGAGTCCATACCAAATAACCGGTTAATTGGTGTTCAACGAATGATCTCATTTTCAAGGATAGTGTAGGTTATTTGTTTTCGCAAAATTTCTGTTTGAAATAAGGATTTTGAAAGTTGGTTTTCACAAGCAGGATTCATACTTTGGATGGAAAAATCGAGAAATTTTTAGGCAGAATGTTTGAAAGGTTGATGTATGGCGTTAGGGACGTCTGCTTTAATGATCCAGTATCAAACAAGAGTCCTTGCAGTGACTGCCGCAGTCTTTTTACAAAAGTGAGTTCTGGGGACTTTTTCTAACTTCCGGAAGTCTATGCGTGCTAACTTGCATTCATTGGTATTTTACTTCCAGAGATAGAATCGCTTTTGGATTGCCAAGCAGGTAAGGAAGTAAATGGCGCAAAATTACTGAAATAACGTTTTTCATGCTGTCAAGGCTGGATGCTTCCTGTCATTCACCATGGAGTCTTTCATGATGCTCGCCTTTGATGACGATTGAAAGCTACTGGGATAAGTGCAACTTCATCCAAACCATCGACCTGCATTCCGGATGTCGAATGCCCTCTTCGATACTTTATTCATCAGTGTTTCCTGCTGTTGTTGATTCATGATTGTTTGAAATTAGCAAGATAGTCAGATGTCCCATGCTCAGTGGTCCCTTTTCGTGTAGGAGCATTCATTCTGCTCCCTATTGTTAATTAGTAATGTAGCCATTTGATCAAAATTGGATTACTAATTGGACTTTCCACTGCTCCTTGTGCACTTTGTTTAATTTTTTCATTGTCCTGGTTATACCTGCTAGCTTGCGCTAATTGGTATTTTCCATCATGGAACGTAGAGTCATTTTCAGTGAACTTGGCTAACCTCGTACTTTTCCTAGGAATCCCAAGTAATTAAGAGCTCTAGCTGTTCACCGATTTATTGAATCGAATGCTCTGGCATTGCTGTGAAGTAATTTTTTCGCCGGTAGCCAGAGGTGAATGTTTTCCTCCCCACTTTTGTGTTCTACACGTAGGGTATCTCCTATCGTTGAGACGTTCGGCTGAACAGTTGTTACACAGATTTATCGGTCAACATATACTCTAGTGATTAAAAATCCCATTAATGATTCCTTCTTCTCTCAGTCTTAGTTCCGCAAAAAAATCGGATTTCAAAAATAGCATCCAATTTATACCGTTGATGCGTAAATCCTGTATGTCTATTTCTTCGAAGGGCACTTTAAGTGGGTCTCGTGTTCACTATCCAACTTCCATTTATGTCTTAAGCTTTCTGTTGTTGTGTTGAGTCTACGACACAGCTTAGTTCTTAGGAAACATTTCGCTTTAAATTCTGCTGATAGGAGCATTCACTGGAGTCAAAAATCAAGAATCGTTAGCCGTTTCTACTGATGTCCCATCACATGTTCCATACTGATCTACTACTAGAAGGGGTTTTAATGCTGTAGGAGCTATCAGTCACATCCCTGTATTTCTCGTGCATTTCATTCATTCTTCCCTGTATCTAGGCGCACATCTCGGAGATCTTCTCAACCTGGGGCCAAGTGAAGGCAGTGGAGATGCCCTCAGACCATATGCACCCCGAGTTCCATCGGGGCTTCGCTTACATAGACTTCACCAGCCCGCAGGCAGCCTCTGACGCAGTGAATTACATGAACGGGGGCCAGATCGACGGCCAGGAGGTGAACGTAACCGAGGTTCTGCCACCGCCGTCAACCCAGCATACCACTTCACGCTCGGGCAGACAACTCTCGCCTCTCGGCTCTCGCGACACCAGGCGCCGTCACCATCAGACCTCCCCTCCAACGTATGATTTCTTGCTGGCTATGTTGTCACTGCCATTTGCCTACTGATTTGGTGGATAGCGCAAGAATCACTTGCTTAACTTACGTTGTGCTAGATATGCCTCTATTCGTTTACATAATCTTGATTTTACCCGCGTCCTTACAACTGTGTTCTGTCCAAAGTAAATGGTCTCACTTTTCAATACGAACTATTAATTGGGTTTTCATTCCGGATTTTTTGTGAGCTTTTTACCGTAACTAACATTTACTGGCTGATTGATGGCTTTGGATCGACTGGTCCGTTTCACCTACCTATTAAGAGTTATCTGATCTGGTTAGGTGTACTTCACAAATTATGTTTTGCGTCACGTTTCTTCACTGATCACGATACACACCGGTAGGCCTCGTGCAAACTCAAAAACTGCGAAATCATGGGTTTCAATGTTTTCTGATACGGTGTATATCTGTTTTGCTTTTAATTCCTAGAACTGCATCTTTGGATCTTAGAGAAATCCGGTTGTTTAACGTTATTGAAGGAACGGACCTGTGTACTGGCGCTATAGTACTGCATGAGTGACCGATTGAAAGTCTGGATCCTATCAAATTAAATGTGTCCATGGTTTGTGGGACCCTTCTTGACTAATCATGATATGCGCTAGTGGTCTTCATTCATACTCCAAAACTTGCAGTTTTGAAGCCATCTATGATTATTGTCGAGTCTTTTAATCACCCTTGCAACAGTATCTTGTCAAAGGTGTTCCCAACTGCAGTGGTTAGTTGTTTGGTATTACACGCGGTCCTAAGTTTGTCCAATTAGAACTAGGAAGTGTCTTAACAACGATATTTCTTTTAGTTGTAATTTAACTTCATGGGTTCTTTAGTCATCACAGGTTTCGTTCACATTAGCGTTATGGCATTCTATTCATGTCATTTCCATCCAGACGTATACGTACTAGGGAAGAACCGGGTGCTACAGTCCATCTTCGATACAGTATCCAAAGTAATGAATTCTGCAGGTCTAGATTTGGTTCTACTATTTACATTAAAAAGGACTGGAGATCAGTAGCATGTGTGATATCGGCAGAGCTACATGCTAAGTCTTGGGAGGCCAAGGCCTGCGTACTTAAATTTACATACGTGAAGCATTCATAAAATTGTATTGACTGCATTGTAGGCTTGCTCACCTTTGTGTTTTGTCCCCTCTTTCCAATCCCACCGTAGAAGTCGGCGTTCCGGTCACGAGGATGCAGTGCTGCGCTCACGCGACGGTGGCGGTGGTGATCGCCATCATCGTGGTGACGATGGTGATCGCACGCGTCGCCAACGCGGCCATTCGCCCTCACCACCCCCGCGCTCCTCCCGCGCCACCGCCGGCAGCCCATTCTCTTCTCGCCCTGCTGCTGCTACCGGTCGCGGCGGTGGCGGCGGTGGTAGCAACCGTTCTCCACCCGGCGCTGCTGCCTCCTCACGCTATCGTCGGCCCAGTAAGTGCGCTCTTTTGCCTTCTCCCCCCTCTCCTACTTCGGCTCAGCCTTAGTTGTGGGTGCGCTCTCAGCGTTTCCTGTGCAGGCTTGTGCGCGGGTTACTGATGCGCATAGTCGATTTGTTTCCTGACAGATTTATAACCATGGCCATCACCACCCGCCTACCCACGCGGAGTGTAGTTTGTGTGCGCTTGTGAAGTCGTTTGATCTTTATTCGCGTGGGACCGCTTCGTTCTCACTGCCTCCCTCTCTGGCAGAAATGAATTAGTTTTACGAGTGTTCATTGGTCTTGCTCGCTGGTTAGCCTATCCCGCGCGTACGATCGTTTGCGCGCGCACACCCTGCCACTCCTACTAAATGGCGAGTCACACACACATACAGGCACACACAACTTTTGCGCGCGCATCCGGCTGCTCCGGGTAGGGGCTGTGCGATTTTACACGTCCGCCAGTCTTTTCCGATATCAAGCTTATGATATGTTTCGGATATAGCAGGTCACTAACCTAGCCTTTCAACGAACACCTCTAGTTTTGGTAGGTTTACCTACGACCGAAGGCTTCCAATTTCTCTAATGCAATCAAAAATTTCCATACGCGATTAAGTTGACCATTCGTTTCTGGTCGAAAAATTGATCTCCTGAACCTAGAGTCTCCTGTTCTGATACCTGGGTACCTGTAGTTTCCAACGCAGTCTAATTTTACTACGCCTAAACAATGTAAGTGATTATAAAATCCCAAATACAACCTTCGACAGAGTAGTGCATGTTCTTGGCCTCAAATTGATGTAATGTGGTGTAAGAGACAGTTTTGTCATCACTATGTCGTGAAATACGTCCCACAACTTGTGTAAATTCAAAATCAAAAATACCTGACGGAACTATATTCTCAGTGTTCGTAAACATTGCACCAAAGCCCACTTTTGGTAAGATTAAGCGACTTCCAACATTGCCTAATTCTCATGGCACAATGAGAGGGCTACGAACGTTATGAAGTTCCGGTTGGTCTTGGTCTACCAATGCGTATGGCCGTGGCTTAACAGTCCACTGGATAGTGTCGGCACTTCCAAAGTAACTATACTTGTAGTGCGCCATCATGATCTCACCATAGAACCGTATTCTCCTGACTCAAAAGTGGTGCATCGTGATGGTGGAATGGGCAGTTTTGGATTTGAATAGCGTGATCCTAAATAGTATTTCGTTCTTAAGTGTCCTCATTCTCCAACTGACATCATAATTCCATTGTTGTCTTACCACGCAACATGTTTTCAAATAATGGCAAAAGTGGAGTAAATATAGGTGATAATGTTTTACGGCATAGACTTTCCAAATGTTTGAACTCTTTGCGGTTTCTTTCCACCGAGACTAAGAATGTGCTTTTCTCTCACCAGGTTGCGTCCAAAAAGCTTCGCAGAACAGTAGTTGGTTTTTAATTGCTCCACGCCGCTAACTTCTACCTTGGGGGTTGTTTCACAAATCACTCACCAGCTGGAACCGCCCAGTTTCAACAGTAAGATTAGAAATTTGTGATCGTGTTAAGGTTTCTGGTGAAAATCCCTACTTTCCTTGTTTCTCCAAGGCCAAAGCGAAGTAGTGGTGGCAGTGACAATATCTGATTTGAATGCCTCGATTTTAGAATTGTAATCATGCTTTTGATGACCGTCTTCACCTTCTATGATGATCCACTAATTGCACGTTGATTTTCGCATAGTTTTCTTAAATAACTGAAAAGTTTAGTAAAAGCTACCAGTAATGTTAATTTTTCAGAGCACACTGCTGTGGGACTTCCTAATGCAGTGGATTCTTTCCTTAGTGTGGCGCCATGGTCGCAGAACATCTCGAAGTAGCGGTTTTTCTCCCTAAACTTTGGCAATAGTCTTGTGCATCTTCCACTTCCTCCAGTTGTCTACTAAGCGCCTCGTTTCCATTTGAGTACATTTAAATATCCGTAGACGTATTGACGTTTTTATTACCCATCATGATTTTCAGCTTAGGATTCCATCCCTCTTGTCTCTGGGAGCCACCGTGGTGGTTTATGCTGGAAGATCCCAATCGTAGAATTCTGGTCCTATTTTTCCATACGTGGCCAATATCCCACTACTTGGTTTCCTCACCCACTGGATTTTGACGGCGCTGTTATTATTGAGATATCAAAGCCCTTGAACGCGACAAAAAACCTGTCTAATCGTTACTACTAACTTTCTTGTATGCGGTATAATGCCTACAAAACATCACAGCGTGAGTAGTTTTGTTTTTTTTTTCTAGTTGTGTCACATCAGCATCCGTTTCGTACACCCTTCACTGCTTTACCTTGTGAAATCCAGGTGTTTAGTAGGATTGGGCATTACTCAATGCCTCAATTTCTGGCAGTCTACGCGGTTATCTGTATAAAAGCGCTGAATTTTTCACTACCTCTAGAGAGAAGTGCTATAACGATAAGAACAACAATTTCTTACTTAAGAGTCGAACTTGTACTTCTTTAGTCTCGCTTTTGATAAACCTTAATTTCCAATCACTTGGTTTCTTTCTTTTCGCTTATTCTTTATTGCCTGGCGTCGTCACGCAACTATACCAAGACTCCCACTCACCGTGATGGAGAATGTTTTTGTACAGACCCTTTGTCTGCAAAAGCATAGCAGAGTAGCGGTTGTTATTCTCCAGCCGTGCCACGTAGCGCTTACTCACATTGCGAAAATGGTCCAAACGGTAGCGATGTGTGTTATATATGCCTGTGGTAGGACTCATTAGCATACATTAATACCATTTAGAACGTGGTGGTGAGCTGAAACAGAAGTTCCTCCACATTGGCAAGGGGTCATAATCCTTGCTGATCCCGTAGCCATAGCGTCGTGTCTAAGTCATCCCCGAAGACGTCACGAAGCCCAAGAGCACTGGGGAGATCGGGGGAGACAAATAGCAGAGCAGCGCTCATGTTTTTCAAAATAAGATTAAAAGTGTTCCGTTACGCTAGGCCCGCCGGCGAGACGTGAGAGACGCTCAAGAAGTCCGTTGACTTCAAACACACGACCTATCAATACAGCGTCTCGAAGTGGTGGCGGTGGTGGTGGTGATGGAAAGCCAAGCGACAGTGGAGTGGGTGATTCCGCTCCAAAAGAATCGACTGGAAAGCAGTCGCAGCGTGCGCCGAGCCGTGGGAAGCAACCGGTCAGTGGTGGAGCCTCTCGAAAGCGCTTCCCCTCCTCTAGCTCCTCTTCGTCTTCCTCCACCTCCTCTTCGTCGTCGTCTTCAGCAGAAAGCAGTTCAAGATCGTCTTCATCATCCAGCTCGGCATCCTCTTCGTCACGTCGTCGTCGTCGTCATCGGCCACGCCCTCGTGCGCGCAGATGAATAATTCGTCACGGGTTTTTATAGGTTTTGATACAGGTTTACATCTCCCCTCCTCCCTCCTAGGCCTCTTCTACTCCTCCTCCTCCTATTCCTAATGCTTCAACTGCTTCAGCATTTTAGGGTTCTCTCCCTCTCTTACTCATGCTTCTGCTCCTACCTATCTCTAGCTCTCTATCCTCTAATCCTCGTATCTCTTGCACTCTCGCCTCCTCCTCCCCCCCCCACTTGAAATCGTCGTCGCATTTGGAAAGTGATCACCGTCATTATCGTGACTGCGCGTGTACGTGTTTGGAATAAATGCCCTTTGCATATTATCGTCGGTGGATTTCTGGCCTTGTTTTTACCTCGGCGGGAAGCAGATGTAAAAAATTTCAATCTCGTGGGGCATCTTACCTCGATGCTTACTAGAGTGGAGTGTGATAGTGCGACGATGCTAGGAGGGTCCGTTTTGACCTAAACATCACTACTCTAGGATCGCCATCAGTAATCAAGTGTGGTGCACGGCTGTACAGTGACGCCGGCGAAGCCAATGGCACCTCTGCGTTTCGGTCAGGGAAGACTACTTGCCCCCGCACGTGTGTTTAAGTGTTCTGTACCGGAGTTCATGTTAGAGAGGTGCCAACGTACTTCAGTAGTCAGTGAAGGGAATCCCAAGTCTCCTCGTCTTTTGGGCTGTGATACGGGGGGGGCATAGACCCGAAGAGCAGTACGTATTACAAAGACACTTTGAAGTTGGATTAAAAATCACAAAGGGCTTCGAAGGAAGAAAGTTATAAATGGCCCAGGAGGTAGAAAAGTAAGCACAAACCACAAAACGATTTCCCCAGTGATAAAGATCAAGACACTAACTGGAAATCCCCTCAAAGTGAGGCATTTGCATAACCCGAGGACAGATGAGGCGTAAAACTGCTCGGGTGGAAGTACCTACATTTTCAAAGGAAACAATGAGGCTTTTTCTTAAGACAGGGAGATTACTATTTTCCAAAGGGTACAAGGTTTCTCTTGCCGCTGAGCAAGCGGCGGTACATGATCTCGCGACCCTGTGGCGTGGATAGACGCGCTTCTTCACTGAATTTCGTTTCACGTTTGCTCATCAGCATAGGCTTTATTTTTTTCGTCACAAGGGTGGTTGGGCCGATTCGAAACATTATCTTCTGCATCATGCGCTCGTAATCGCGAGGTAGGGTATTGGTTCTGGAGTTGTTGGCTAGGGTATTGGGATGCATCTAAAGCGACATGGGGGTGTAATAGTGAAAGATACATTTATGGCCCCGACCCCACAGAAATTCAACAAAATAAGCTGGAGTTACGGTGTGTAAAAACACTTACATAAGTGGCAGAATCAGAAAAACTGAATTTAGGTGAACATAAAATAAAATAACAGAGATACCAAAAGGAGCACCGGAAAATTTGAGACATTAGCGCGATTTTCCTCATTACAATACTTATTCATGTAATCAAAACAATGCCTACCTGAGGTTCGTATTGGGGATTCAGATTAAAACTCCTGTGGCTAAAAAAATTCCTCGAAACCAATGCTGAAAAATATTTCTTGTTCAGGACTTTTATGAAACCCATATGGGAAGCACATAAACACTAACTTAGGATACGCAACAATCCAGGTGTGTAGATAAATACACTCAACTGGGGTTTTCAACTGATTAGGAATTAAGAGTAGATTGCAGACGATCCCATTACTCCCATGATATTTTCTAAACTATTCTCATGACATGCTGTTGTTATTTATTGTAGGAAAGTTGATGAGGAAGCTTATTTATAATTTATTAAAACCAAAATCATGCCCAATCTCCTTTCACTATAATTGTTCATATTCTCGCGGTTTATTGCGTTTTAGTTTCCCCAATTTTTAAGCGCTACAAGGCAGAATTTAATTTCAAAATTAGCGTCCCAAGGCTTCGCCGAGGACGAAAGAAGGTATAATATTCCGACAAGAAATATATTCATCATACAAAAGGAGTAAGGACTACTGACATTACCCAGAGGCCATCCCACCTGGCGAATGTATAATGGCCAAGAAACAATGTGACCCTTTTCCAAAACGGATAGTCGAACATCCAATGCATTGCACCAACGTTCAAAGCACATATATCTGCACTTTAAACACAGTAAGAAGACCCGAAGACAAACCACACTACTTGTAATGTGTTGGTTGCATTACTCTCGGCCACTTTGTGTCTCGGCCGTTACACATTCGCTGAGTGGGCTAGCCCGTGAGTCATGCCGGTAGCCCCAGGCACTTCTGCATGTTAAATGTATGTAAAGCCTGACATGTACTGTGTACTGGGGTGCTACGCTACTCATCTTTATTACAATCCTCCAAACGATTGACAGTTAATGCGTTCACTAAGTCCGCTAGCTGTAGGTTTCTGAATACACCTTAATCCATAGCTACAATAAAAACAAAGTGTTGAAGCAATATTCCAAGTCATTCCCTGTAATTCGAAGAGGCGAGGTTGTGTGGCAGAAAAGACATTACAATGGCACAGAAGAGCTGCAGAAGTATTAACAGACACCGAAGGCCAATCCGCAATGCGAAATTGCAGAGGCTGAAGCACTGAAGCGTCCGGATACTTCCCTGAGGACGAGAGAAGACACGATACTCGGACAGAATATATGTTTAGCACAGAGAAGGTGTCTGGGCTACTGGTATGGCTCGAAGTCCAGCCCACCCAGCGAGGTACGAGAAGGTTAATTCAAAAGCACAAAAGTGGTGCCTCACTAATACCGGGGTGTAAACCACCATCGTATTACACTTAAGGCTCCGCGATTGCATTTTTACTTGGAGGCATGGCCTTTAGCCATGCTAGTAGCCCCGCTCCTTCTCTATGTCTATGATGCATATTTTGCCTAAGTATCATGGGCATTGACTTTAACAAGTGCAAACTTTAACATTTTTGATTGACAAAACTTTTTAATTATACCAAACCCACAGCATACACATCTGCTGCAACCGCCCAGCTCACTTAAATACATTTCTTGCTTGCTTAGAAACGACACATTTTTGATTTTATTGAGAAATACTTATTGGAAAGCTTTTGTAAATTATACCCAAACATAATATCATGTACTTTCGGCCTAAATACATGCTTTTGGTAAAAGTGAATTTCGGATTATTCCTATGCAATTTTTGTATGAACTCGAAAACCCCAATTTTTGCATAATATGCATTATATTCTGATTGATGCTTGTTTTGTATCACCACAGCTTTTCCTGAAACGGCCTTCAGTATCACGGTCTTTGGTTGGGTTTTGGAGGATCCTATTCCCTAAAATGGTCGGCTACAATTTTCCAATAAAAAGAACCCCTATTACTCAGGAATATGAAATAACCCAAACCAGCCTTGGCAGTGGAATTAATGGAAATGTCATTAGATGCATTCACAAGGCTACCGGGAAACCTTGTGCACTAAAGGTTTGCTGAATTTCTCCCTCTACCCTAATTGACAGATTCTTGGTGATGATGAGAAGGCCTGCCGAGAAGTCGAGTTGCATTACCGTGTCAGTGATTGCGAAAATATCGTCAGAATAGTGGACATTTTTGAAAATAACGACGTCAAAACTGGACGTAACCACCTACTCATCGTCATGGAATGTATGGAGGGTGGTGAACTGTTCAATCGCATTCAACAAAGACACCGAAACGGATTCACTGAGAATGGTTTGCAATCCTCTCCACTATTTTTCTCTTCCCTATTTAGATGCAGCTCGCATAGTTTACCAAATTGCCACTGCTATTCAATGTCTTCACGGAAGGAACATTGCTCATCGGGATCTTAAGGTATTTTTAATCCGGTTTTTTATTTTTATGCAGCCGGAAAACCTTCTTTTTACGTCGGACACTGCAGATGCAACTCTAAAATTGACGGACTTTGGATTCGCTAAGGAAACCTCTAAGGAAACGTTCCTTCTATCCCCATGTTTTACCCCATACTACGTTGGTATGTTTTTTTTTTGAATCCAATGGAGTTTCCGTTTTTCGTAGCTCCGGAAGTGCTGGGTACCGCAGCGTATGACCAGCAATGTGATATGTGGTCCCTTGGTGTCATCACATACATTCTGTACGTTCTGTTGTTGTAGCTCACTCTTCCCTAGGCTGTGCGGTTATCCTCCCTTCTATAGCCAGGGTGGTGATCCCTTCTCGCCTGGAATGAAATCTCGCATTCGAAACGGCCACTACACATTTCCACCGAATGAGTGGGACGCGGTGTCCCAGGAAGGTATGGGTTGCAGTCTTTTTTATTACATGATGATGGGAACTCGTCCATTTCTATTTTATATCACGGTGTGAAGTAGTTGTTAGCAAACTCAACCAGCCAGGTTTTAAATTCAAAATCCATGATTTTTTTTGATCAAATTTTGCCTGGTATTTCGTTGCAAAAATCACCTTTAACTTTTCAAAATCTGAACGCAACTAACTAGTAATTGCTTTTTTTTACCTCCCGTTTGCCACCGTTTCAGTCGCCCCGTCTTTTGAAATCTCATTTATCAATTTAGTGCAAGAACTTTTCAGAGCGCTGAGGCACATTTGATATGTATTTCCGATCAACCGTTAGAAACTAGTTACTTTTTTGTAACTCTGAGTAAATGTGTTACTCCAATTGTCGGTCAAGTGTTGGGACTTGTCACGCGGCATTATTCTGTAGTTTTAATATCTTCAATTTCTGGTCAGTTATTAATGAAAGCTGAAATGAAAGTCTTTGCCGAGGGGTTTTTTTCCGGAAGTGTGTGATGTGAAAAAAAAACAAGGGACATAGGTCATAATACCCACGCTTTTGCCATCATGGGCTTTCGAGTCTTGCGTGGATGTGCTCAATTCAGGAAAACGCCTCTTTTCACAATTTACATGTCACAAAAAGTAAAGCGATCTTTTTGTGTTGTACAGCCAAGGACTTGATAAATCGCTTACTGATTGTGCAACCGCAGCATCGATTGACAATTGCGCAAGTAATGCAACACCCATGGGTTGTTCGCCACCGGCTGGTTCCCCAAACACCTCTCCTCACAGTGAATATTCTCAACGAAGAGAGGCAAAATTGGAATGAGGTTCAGGTAGGCTCGCCCTTCTTCCTCCTCTTTGTTTTTTGTGTAAAATAATGTCCCACTTGGAAGTGATTTTCAGGAATCTTGGGTCACTGGTCCTGACTGTAAAATTCCATCAAAACAGCAGATTTCTGTCTCCGGGGTTTTTGACTTTGTATCTATAGCTTTATCTTTTTCGATGAGGTTAGCAACTAAATAGCCGCCTTAAACTCTGAATGCCGTAGCCTAGTGGTCTCTGAATAGCTGATGCTCGAAAGGGAGCAATTTTACCCTACCACCTTCGAGTTGTAAAGTTGATGAATCGCACCTAATCCAGCCGACTTCAATAAGAAGAGGCAATTCCCGATCGAGCGCTCACAATGTGTAGTGTAACAGCTTATCCATTTTCACCTGTTTTGGCTTTGGGTCAGGCAGTTTTACGTTATCACCGAATATCTTGCTACTTCAAAGTATGCAAATAGAAATTGAGACCAATTTTATGTACATTTATGTATTTGTGGCTGATTCTTTCACCATCAATTGATGTCGTATTCAAAATGAAGAGAACCGCTGACGCCTACATCATTGGAAGCATGCGCCAGTGGGAGTTTTAGGCCACTTAATAGCGCTGTTCAGGCATGGTTTTAATTGTCTTAATGCAGTGTTGAAGTTTGAAACCGCCCACCATCAGTCATTTAACTGACCTAGTTTATATTGAAAAACCTTTTCTAAAGTCACTTAAAAATGTGACATGCTTCAATTAATCTGCTTGAGCTCTGTTACGTGTTCGCACTCCTCCCTTGGGAGGTTCTCTAAGCTTTGATCTTCATAATTACAGGGCAAAGCGAATGTGGATGAGGTTTCGCGCCATCTGACGCATGATAGAGTTTAATCTAACGCAGTGGCTACTCGGGCCTCCGAGGCGCGGGATGTATTTCAAGACATCCCACGTCTGCTTGAATGTTTTAAATTCAGCAAATCTGATTGTGACTGGGTTTTTAAAATTAGCTATTATAAGCAGAGGAAAAACAGGTCATACAGTTGTAATGTCGGACTCAGGCGAGAAAATTGCGACGTCACATACGTGTGACGCCAGTAGTGAATCTGTTAATAGGCTTTTGGTTTCATTAATCAGATTCAAAAAGGGCTTTTCGTTGCATAGTTTTACTCAAAAAAATCTGAAATGGTACCGACGGGTAATGCTGCGTTACAGAGATGCCAAGCCTGCGTGATTTTGTTCTGCATATAATACAAGTGGTAGTGCCCCTTAAGAGTGAAAAACACTTACACAAATATGTCTTTTCGGTGGTGGATTAAAGGAAACAACCCTTCTGATATATTAGAGTGGTTTTTGTTAGTAATTTTGTGTTAATGGAAACGGATGCTCGAATTCGTTGAGAAGGTGCTCCGTCGAGCATTAACGATAGTACATTACATCTCATGTTCGGGATCACCGTTAACTCTGCCATTAAAAGACCTTGGAGTTATAACTAGGGAGCAACGTGCCCCCAGACCAGAAGTACCTTTTTGTCTCTACGACACTTCCGTATTTTCTGTGGACAAATACCGTTCTCGGTGAGCAAGACGCCTCCTTGTTTTTCGTGTCTATTTGCAGAAAAAAATTCGTTACCGTGTCGATGATCTCATTTCTAATCATTTTCTGACTTATCGATTATGAGAAGCAATTCGAGAACTTCACTTTCGCCCTACATTTGACAGTTAAATTTTTCCTGATTCGTGCTCGGCCCAACACATCCGGCAGCCAGCTGATTAACTTGGTCTCTAAAATTCATATTTTGTAAATTTCCGCTTAACCTCGACACCAAATTTCCCTTCTGACCATGGATTTCCAAAAGCCGACAATTTTGTTGCCTTAACCTTCACACGTTAGGTTTTCTGCACTCAAACCGGTCATTCCAGACCCTAAACACGTTTTTTTGTGTAGATGTAACTGGTGATCAATGCCCAGAATTGTCTTTAACTTGCTCCACCTACGTAGTTTTGAGTTCCAAGCGTTTTCTAATTTCACGTCCTGCAATTATACGATCGGTGGCGAGCGATATGAATGTAAATACGGGTTTCGAGTAGTAAACCGTTACTCTTTAGCACCAAACGCTTTTGTGCGTTACACTACTTCTTGTACTGCTGATTTCAAGAAAGCTCCTGTCTCACTTCACAGACCAGTTCCATAAAAATGCTTCCTTTGTACCTAAAGCTTACCGACAATACATCCTTCTGCATTACTGATAGTGCAATTAGTTCTTGAGGAATCGTTAGGCTTAGTGCCTCAAAGTTGCCCCCAGTTCCCTGAAACAGATGCGGGATACGAATAAAAAGCCATTTCCTTGATTAATCACCCCTTGTCCCATTGCCTATCAAGTGCCTGACTGTTCCGTTGCGTTGTGTCTTGTGCACACCGAGGCAGCCTCACCCGCAACGCCTCTGCTGAGTCACTTGCCCCTCTTATCAGATTTGAGTTCGGGCACAAAGGAACGAAGTCAGTTCTCTTGAGCTTTAATTGAAGGGAGCTGCCTAGGCTTCCCAATTTTTTAGGTAAGGTTCATGGGCGGGGCAGAGTCATCTTTGTCAGAGCGTTGGGTTCACCATTGTTTTTGCATTCAAAGAGGAGATGTTTGATTTCGACAAAACCTTCGCTTTCGGGGTCTCGTGAAAAAAAAAATCACCACAGCCTAGATGTCTTTCCGTCCTAACGGTATCAATTGTTATTGATTGTTTACATCATTTCAAGGCAATTTTGCATCTCTTTGCGGCACTACTTGGTCCAACCAATTATCCCTCGGCGACTGATGACGCATAAAAGCCACATATTTGTGATGCCGGGTTCAGGCAAGAGTTTCGAAGGTCACATAAGTGCCAAGTTGTAGCAGGCACGTCATCACTGAGGGCCAAGTATCCCAGTCTGGAGAGGCTGAAGGACTGACAATTCTGAGGGCATGGGTAGAGTTCATGTCGAATCGTGGGGGGAGGGGGGGGGAGTGACACTAGTAATCAGAACTGATGTCTCCAAGACATTTCCCTTTCGCAACTCCTTACACCCTTGATTATTCTAAGGGTGTCACCTTTTCAGCAAAACACTCGTTTTGCCCTGTTGTCTTTTCGTGGAGGCAAATTCTGTCTTGCAATCACTAGCAGCATAAGTATGGTTGAAAAACATACTTGGTGGAAGTGCGGGTGGTAGGCTCAAGCAATAAATCCAATCAAACTCATTTTTTAAGCTTTTTCTGTTAGAATGGGCACAAAAGTTTTCTACAAAAGGGATTTTAAGTTTCTACCTCTATCTAGATTTGCATGCTCTCATGGGGATTCGCAGAAGACGGCATTTTTGAAAGGAGTTATGGAGCATTAACAATTTTTCCAAAGAAATATGTCATGGTCAAAACTACCTCGTAACTGAGAACTCAATACGGACAAAGTTATCTTTATTATACACCCAAGTAGGTGTAAAGTCGGCTTGAGTGCATAGGAATGTGTATTTTACTAGTAAGCAGAGCATGCTGTCGCCTCTAATTACTCATTTTGGGCATTTGATGGGCGGATGATGTTAACAGTGTCATGCTATCCAGTCGTGAACCCCATGATGAGATTTTCTCACTAGAATTAGCCAGTGCCATTTACAAGGCTTGTGCATAATACGCCTGCGAAAACAGTTTGTTCTATCTGTTGCACGCGTTTGTCTCCGAGTGTTTTTGGATGTCAACTACTGTGATCTTCATCTCGACTTGTTGGCATCGTAGTTATCCCAGGAGGATTGCGAAAAGTGGTGTCAGCCATAATCACGGCGTTAATTTACTTTAAATTACCTCCGAAACTACTATGCCAGTAGAATTTTGGCATGGTAGGTGTACGCTCGGACACTGTTTTACAAAATGTAAACAATTTCACTTGGTGAGTTGGTATTAAGTAGCCTGAACCGTCGTTACAAAAAGAAACAAGCTTAGCTCTAATGGTGAGTCGGAAGATCTTGAGCGTTTTTTTTTTCTGAACCTCACTGGAAAACTGCGTCATGGAGATCAGACGATCGTAAGAAATTGCGAGCTGTATGGTTTCACCTGCTGCAATTTACCCAGCACTTACTCGCTTGCACAGGTACCATCATAGTTGCCGTGTACTGTATTGTGAATCGTTCACTTGGTAAGAGGTTAAAAGGGGAAGGGCATCGGTAGGATTTGGTTTTAGGGAGCCTGATGTGGCCATTTGGAGACATTGCCATTTCTATGGTGAAAACATATTTTGCAAAAAACGTAATACTTGTCCCTCGAATTACTCATTCCTCATTTAATTCAATCGCATTTGAGAATACCCCCCATTTACCACTGAGATTGTTGCTAGGTCGAGTGGATGGAAAGACAGGCTCGTCATTACTATCTGTTTCGATTCCAGTCGTTACCTGTCGGTTCAGTGAAATGGTGTTCTAGCCGATATCAAGAAATAGCGGTAGTTGCAAAAGGCTATGGTTTGGTTTTCTCATCTTGCACTAGTTTATCGAATGCCCTGATCATATTAACTCACTTGGCTGCTTAGTGCTGGAGTATTTCGGTGTACGACAGTTTGGGGTAATGAGGGCGTTGAATAAGTCATTCGGGCTACACATCATCTACCTTGATTCCCTTGACTGTTCGTTCGATTAGCATCCCGGTGTTCTGGACACTTTCAAATTTGCGGTGTACTACAAGCCCGATCTGATCATAGCGACAAAAGTGGCGGTAATTCGAACAGTCATGTACGCAAGTGCTCCTTATTCCGCTTTTGTAGCGTCTGAGTCCGCCCTGGGAACATTGAATATGGCTAGAAATTAATTTCAAGTATATACAGAGGAGCTGGTGGGCTGTCAGCACAGAGAACATGGATGGGCGCCATACCACCATGACGTTCAGCTCAGATGTCTAAGTACTTCGTCCATTACTGCGGGTATCTGAGGTGGAGAGGTTCGATTTTCTTTTGGGGGAAAGTGGGTGGTTATTTAGCTACGCGCCACTTCTCATGGCCTTTGATAATCTACTCCAGTTCCGTTTGTTATTTACTTGCTCGGACCGAAGATACTTTGGCCACTATCGCAGACGTTCGATGGACGGCCAATAGCTTTGACACGTTGGCTACTGCCGCACTTTTTAAAACATTTTCACAACATGTGACTTGTGTTTTTTATCGCTCTAATGATGACTGGTTGCAATAAATTGCGCCGCCAACAGGTTGGATGAATTTAAAATAATAAGTTGGCTGTTTTTTGGCTCTTCGATAATTCCTTTTTTGGTTTCTGCGTGGTAGTTGAATTTACCAGTTCGGCAGCACTGGCAGTGTTGGTAGCCACCAATTTTCAGTTGGAAAGCTGGTAGTGGAAGTGTTAAACGGTTGCCTAGCCGTGTGTTCCCTCTTCCCGCATAGGAGGGCTTCCGAGAGGGGTTGCAGATAATGCGCACGGGGAGCGGCGCTCCACAACTGAAGAAGCTGACCGACGCCTCCAACCCCATTCTCAAGCGTCGCAAGGGGTAGCGTGCTCGGACCGTTCACAATGACGTCTCAGTGGCTTCAGCCTCCTCCAGCGGCGACCCCACCGCTGCAGCCAGCAATAGAATACAGCACCTCTGAGCTTACTTGCCCAGCTCTCCTCCCATTTTTTGTACTATGACGTCTGTTTTCTAACTTTGATTCTACACCTCTCCTTCCGTCCGATCTCCAGTCAGTGAGTGTTGGTGAAATGTGATAGCACGCATTCTTTTTTCTCTTTTACACCACCTAGGCGTGCTTGTGATATCATTAATCCCTATTGCTACGACAAATGATTTGTCACCAATTGCGCCGTCTGTTAAAATACTTTCTTATTCTAGAGAAGGGTTGAATAAGTTAAATAAGGATGTTTTTTCATCATGAAGGCATTCGATTCGAATTCGGTCTTTTAAGTTGCCAAACGAAGAGTGATACTTTTGTGAATTTACTGTATGCAGTGGGAAGTGGCAAATGTGGCCTAGCCGTGGAACAGTCCAGTCCAGATGACATCTGGCAGCAGTGGTTCAGCGTGCATGGAATAGTACGTAGTGACGAAATTTCTCGTAAACGAATTTGTAAAACTCACAAACGGTCGTTACCATGGGCGGACGCTTTAAAGACGCTCAGTTGTGCGCCCGTCTGTGACCGTACCAGGCTGGGTGTTTGGAGATCGCAGCGATACCTGTAAACACTCTCTGTGTGACCCATTGTGCGACAAATTTACATGTGGGACGCCATCGCTCACGTACGATGTAACCCCGGCAGATTTATGCCTTTGACCACCACCAAAAGAGGTAAATGCTGCGCTGAAGTTTGGATTTACCTCTGAAAAGTGCTATCAAGGCTGAACCGAGCAAGAATGGAACAGGCATTGGTAAGCCGGTGCATTTCTACAACTTTCCTTGTTTGATTGACTCAGTGTTTTCAAGTAGGAAAGGCGGCACCAGTGAGCGCAAGAGATTGGCATACGTTTTCGAGTTACCCATGTTAGTCTCCACTAGCAACTTGGTCCGCAAGTGGACACCCGATCGGGGCATAACTTTATGTACAGCGCAGACGGATTGTTTGTTTGAATTCGGGAGGGCTCATGGTAAGCCCACATTATTTTTGACTGATTTAAACGGGGGACGTTGGATGACAATAAACACGGATGGCATAACCAAATAGATAGAGAAGCGGAGATGTAATTAGGCACGCCGATCTGAAAGCAACTCTTTTATCAGCGTAGAGCGGGGCCGAAGGAGTGGTAGCACAGGTGAGATAAACGGGACGTCAAAAAACAGTATGATGGCTGGATTACTACTGACTAGAAAGGTGGGCATGATGAGTGATGAGATCCCCTAATCATAGGATGAATGGATGAATCGTATCCAGAGGGTAATGCCTCTGTGGGAAAGCATGGCAACGCTTGCCCAGTAGTAGGATGGAAGGGAGCGGTTCCGCATCCTCAAATCGCCATTATTATTCACTGTTCGAAGCTATATGCATGATGTTGGATAGTCAAGTCCTAACCCCCGCTTCAGCACTAACCGTTGGGCAAAACTCGCAACCGAATTCAACACGGTTTCCACGTCCCTTCTTTTGCGAATCTTTTCAGATGCAATTCTCCACTGATAACGTGGGTTGATATCCAGTCAAAAAAGTTGGGTTGCTTGCCAGCGCTACCAATGCAGCATTCCATAGGATGTGATGAGACACAAATGCCTGGGAGTAGGTTTGTTACTAACGTACGAACGGACTGGAGGTCTAGCAGCAGAGAATACATGGGGAGCTGAAGAGCAGACGTAGTTGGGTGTGCAACTAACGCAAATATTACTTTACTGCACAGCAGTAAGCACTCGTATGGAAAAAGTTGGCAGAGGAGGAAATCTGTTAGTCAGCTAGCGAAACTATGTTTCTTCAAGTGGAATTGGATTGCAAAACGTAGCCTAGATTGTGGACTTGCCGGGCTAAGCAGACCGCCTGCACCCCTGGGCCGTGACTCAGGGGCGCGAGAGAGAGGCGGTGCTGCTGCCCTTGCATCCTTTTTCGACAAAAGTAGGCATGTTAGGCTTGCCTCCTGAAAATGCTCTTCCCCTCTTTCCAGAAGCACTAATCCTACCGATTTTCAGGACGGGGAAAGGGTTCACTTCCGGATTCATTTGGAGGAAAGGAGTTTTGAGGACAGAAAATGAGGTATTCAGGGTTAAAAATGAATTTAAAAGCATGAGAAGCATGGAATAGGAACAAAAGGATTTGATAAGCAATTAAATTGTTGTAATCCAACTTCTGTAAGGATGTAAACATGTAAATCTGTTGTATTTAATTTGATATGCTTCACTGATAATTTGGCTTCGTAAGGCGAAGGCTACACCTTTTCGTATGCCAAGCTAGCACCCCTCCACAAATCTTCTGAGCATTTTTGTACTGCGATGAGTTGCCCCTTTTTGCCATGACTTCGGCTCACTACTCTCTGAAGCACAATGCCTACCCACTTTTACCTCACTTTGCCTTCAATGTGTAATAATGGTTTAGTCAACGTCCTGGCACCTCTTCAAGCACAAAGCCCTTTCAAGCATCCATTCTTCCCTGTTCATGAATGGTAAGTTTTTAAAAACGAGTCTGTCTTTGAGGCTCTTGTTTTAAGGAGGTGGGTTTGTAATTGACAGAGAAATTTCATATTACGCAGTCTTGCAAAGTCACAGGCTTCCTCTGCACCCCAGGTTCTTCTCGGTTCACATGCCGTCTACTTACAACCAAGTCAATGTGAACGCACAGTCAGGCAACACTGTTGTATTTTTCTTTTGGCGTCTTCCTTGAAGCCTGTCGGGGGGACGAATTCATTACTCCTAGTGTGGGAGGTTATAGGGAGGGTCAAAGACCACGCCTCATAACGGAGAGAAAAACAGCAGAGGGGGAGGAGCTTGAGTGGTTAAATTCACATTAAAATCAGTTACAAATCACTGCATTCTATTGCATCAAGTCCGATCATATAGACCGAATAGAGGCAACATTCAGTTTTTGGGGAGGAAAGTGAAAGTAGCGAATAGTTCACTGTACACGATTGTGAATAAGTTGCATTTTCCACGCGAAATCAAATGACGCCTCAATGTTTCCAAATTCAACAATAAATTTATCTCGCTTGGGAAATGTTTCCCCTTCAGAGTCTGCTAAAACGAGAAGGTGGTGCGATCTTTGCTTAATTAATTCATTAATAAAATGAAAACACCGAGCCACCAATTCCCCCACTCATAACAGTGTAGCTCAAGTCTAAAATTACACGCTACAACTGAACTGCGAAGGATAGGTCACATTTAAATGGACATGGAGGGATAGGAAAGTGGTCAGTCTATGAAGGCCCGTCCCCGTTCAGTGAAGCAGTGATGGACACGATAATAGCTTGGCGCATCGGTTAAAACCATATGCAGAAAGTGTTAGGCTTTCATGATGGTCACCAAATGTGTAATTGCATCAAATGGGAATCTAATCACCCGGAAAAAGAAAGTCCACATCATGTGAAAATGTTAATGACATAGTCGAGAAAATGCCCCTTTTTCATTTGCATCTTCATTACTCGAAGTGTCACCACAAGGAAATCATGACCTTGCCTTGCGGAGAAACGGGGCTTTAACATCTAACCCAATTCAACTTTGAGACTAGGATTTAATTTTCTAAAAACTGAGTGAAGGAGCATGAAAGATGCAAGTAAGGCACCCCTGTTTGGTGAACCAACGACCTATCGAAGGGTCACAAAAATGACATTATCGACCAAATTGGACAATGCGGCTAAGGCGAAGACACATTAACCAGAGGCTTGGGCGCAAAATATCGAGTCAGGTGAGCAAAACGTGGGCTAATTTTCATAGTCAAAAGAATTTCCCATCCGCACAAAGCTCAAGCAAGCCATACTTGTGACCCCAGTCAGTGAAGAACGAATTCAAATTCGATTAGCATTGATACCGTATGGTTGGAACCGCCTATCCAAGCAGTAAACTTCATATGCCGGTCTCATTGATTCCATTTCCCCTATTTTCTCCGTTAACCCCATCCCGGTGATGACAAGACTCCACTTCGCAATGCACAACAGTATCGCAAGGTCAGAATCCGTCAGTTGGAAACTGGTACTACGCGGAAGTGTCCTGGATACTTTGCAACAAAGTCCGTCAGAAACAATATTACTTTCTTTTCATTTTAACTATCCAAAGTATCAATGAAAGGAAATTGGGAGTTGGCCTTCATCGTAAAAATATTAACACATAAGTAGAAGACACGAACTTGTATCCTACGAAAATGGCGGTAAGCTAACTCCAGGACTTCAAGCCCTAGTTCCTTTGCTAGAGATGCCTGCAACTCCAAGAATGCGTTCCAGCTGGAGCTTATAGAAGTTCCAACTGATGCCCAATCTCCGAACATTATAGGGAGTCGTACTTTTACTCAGTCCTGCGTGAATGACCCGCAAACAGCAGAGGTGAAATCTAACTCTACTGCCAACTATTCGATGGTTAGTTGCCGCGGATACGCATAGCTGACACCGTTGGGAGGTAACTCAGGAGCAGACTCGTCCGCTGTGAATTCTTTATTTGTCATTTGTCTGGTTGGAGTCCTTGAAAGGAACCAGGATCTTCGCCATAAAAACTGCAATTCATAAAATCAACAACCCGGTCGCTTTAAAACACCTGTCGACACTTTACAACTAGAGACAACCCAGTTTATGGCACCTCAGAACTCAATTTTTCATTTGCATTGCAAAAAGCTGCTACATCAAAGAAATTCAGACCATGTCTCAACAATAAAATTACATCGGTGAATAACATGGTAAAAGATCTAATTGAATCACTTTATCTTTTTGCCTCCAAAAATTTCCCTTGTTTTTCACCCCTTTTCCCACTTTATAATGTTTTCACCCAAAGGAAGACGAGACCCCAATTTCATGATAGAAGTGGCATTCCAACGTCGAACATATGGACTTCAAAAAGTGAAGATGGTGTTAGAGTCTCTCCACAGGGGAGAGACCAGCGGCAACAAAGAAGGGCTGTCGGTGGTGAACGGTATGGAAGGGAGAGACGGTGGCCTTGAAGGAGTGGGAAATCTTAGCCGATCCATCGGACTGGCGCTTCCGACCACGACATTTTGTCGCCTCCTCTTTAGCTTCCATTTCATCTTCCCTTTAGAGAAACAAAGAAAAAGGAAGAAATTGTACCGGAAGCCTCGGTAACTTGGGCAAATAAGAGCTTACTAATTCCGCTGCACGCATAATAGTGAAATTTTGTCGAGAACCGCGCGATCGTACAACTTTTATTCAGGGCGAACTCGAGTACTACAAAGTGTACAGCCTGGGGACAAAAGCACTACCGCTTCGGGAATTTCTGATGGAATTGTGATGCTAATGGTCTGGGAGGAGCCTGGTTGCGCAATTGACGGGGTCTACGTCATTCACACTAAACAGCACATAAACAATACCACATTACGATGCGAGATTACTACCAACGATGAGTGTCTAGGTAAAACTGAAGCTAGTCTCATCTCATTAAAAAGCTTTGAAAAAAGTACTTTTTTTGAAGGACAGAGTACGAGTTCTAATCGAAACGGGGCATGCACCAAAGGCATGGGATGAATACAGGCGGTTTTGTTGCGTGCGGCAGTTAGAAGTTGCTCGGTTTTGAGTTGAATTTGGAAAAGTGTAGAACCACTTTTTTACGTGAAAACTAGTTGTTGTGATCAATTGTAACCACGCAGCGAAATTGAAATTGCTTGTTTTATTACCAAGACTAATCGTCGCACAAATTTCAGATCGCGGTTGCATTGCTTTTCGCTACTGATAGGACCTTATCAGTGAGCCCATCCATCGTTGTCGCTGTTCAACTCTGCTTGCCAGTAAGGGGTAAGAGATTTTTTTGATCTTTTTTGCATAATTCCCAGTGGAATTGAGGTCGCATAGCTGCACAGATGTACGAGGGATCATACACTATAGTGAAGAGTTTTTGAATGATACAAAATTTGCGATGGAGACGGAGAACGTGTCGAGAGTAGGGGATAGACAAGAAGGATTTTAAACAGGTAGCCAATGAGGGAGTTGCCTTGTCACTCAATGATCCCACCGGTGCCTCTTCGGGTAACAGCAGCTTTAAAGCTCTTCAAAAACCTCATCCCACCCGAGGGCTTGTTTTCCTGGGTAAATTAACCACGATTACCAGACAAATATACGAACTAGGCTATTGGTAATCATTTCGAAGCACATAAACTCCACAACAAACCCCGCAATTTAATACAAATTTGAACAGATTTACCCCAACTAACAGTAAGCAACCTCTTGATTTATCGCCCCTTGTCGTCATACATTCAACACGGCAAATACTTGATAAAGTTGACCTCTAGTTCAAAAGTTGTTTGAACCTGACCTTCCAATGCCGACCAAAACTTCGTCCAATTGGTGCCATCACTAGATACACGATACAGCTTTCAACAAGCAATAGTGAGAATTTATTTGACCCTCCAGGAGTGCCACTTAACTGACCCTTCAAGAAGCATTGAAACCTTGCGGAAACAACAATGTTTTCAAGTAACTAGGTGATGGAGTTACTTTTAGAAAGCATTAGAGTTTACCAGGAACGAGTCTGCGCCTCTGATTTCAAAAGAAGAAACAAAACTGTCTTTTCTGCTTTCAATCGTATAATAAAGCCGTGACAGTTACAAAATCTTCACGACTTCACCCCACCTCTCATAGCAGTAGATTGGCAGGAAGGCCAAACAATGCGGAGTCATGTTGACGACCTCGACGACTCGAACCATTCGGATAGTCGGTTCTCTCATGATGAGTGAGGGAAAAAGCACGAATACTTACATCCAGACGCAAAGACATTACATTCGTCCATCAAACCTCTCTTTCAGTGATATTTCCCTCAACTATCGTGGATCAATGCAAAAGAAGTAATTTAAAATGGCCAAATGATTAGAAAGGTGCATTACTTTTCATAGATTTTGGAGAAAAACTAGCAAATGAAACCAAGATTCCAAACATATTCTTGTCCTCACAAATTCCGCAAAAAATGTTAAAAACGCCTTTTTGCTTAAACTCTAGAGTTACTGGATATGCATCCTCATAAATTTAACGACTACCTATCCTCGTTTGAAATCAATTCCCAAATCTCCTTCAGTAAGGGTGAGTGCAAGAGGAGGATAATGTAATAGACAAGGGAAACGAATGCCACATCTACTCTCATCGAACAGTAGCGCCCTCCTTGGATGTCCGAGCTTAGGATGAACCATAATGCAGCGTCACGAGCCACTTATTCCCCCGGCTTCATATCTCAGTTTTGACTGCAAAACTCGATTTTTTGTGCCATTTATTTGCATCAGCTACTGTGGCGTACAGTTTCTCTCTGACTACGCAAACTGGTGCATGATTTTGGGCCAAATCCGGAAGCAGTGCCGAGTCCTAAGCGTGGAATTCAAATGCCTTCATCCGATTTGTGGCTTCCATTGTGCACCAAACCTCCTCATTATGTGAGCGACCTTAAAAACAGAGGCTTTCGATGATGAATCAACTTGGCAAAAACGTCAAATGTAGCAAGTGTGTGCGGGTGTGTTTCACTATCAAAACACATGGAGAAACACACGATTTAAAGCTTAAGTTCTCGCCTTAAGAGGCATGCAGAGGTTACGCCTTCCAGGATTGTGATTAGACAGTCGGTCTCATTGTTTGCCTCTGGCACCTCTCAACACTACACTCCTTCAAAGATTTGGCTGATGAATATGCACTTTTTCCAATATAAAAAGGCAGACGGTTCTCCCACGACCACGTTAAACGACGCCCCGTGATTTGGCGTGCCAATCCAACTTCAACTCATAGAAGAGCCTCTTCAAGGTTTTAGCAACGCACCCAGTGGTGTGCAGTTGACTAAAAAACAGTTTATTTCATTGATAGATTTGAGGCTCCAATAAGACCACTGACTTCATTTTACTAGAGATTGCGCGCCTGTATCAAATTTTTAATGGAAAAAGGCCGATTAAAGTCTATGCCTTCACCTCCCCACAAACTAACATCATGATCTGAGCCCGATGTCTTCCACAAAGCTAGTGACTCATCCCCAAGATTGAAATCACCTGTCAGATCAGGATTTCTCAAACTACCGATCAACGTACCGGGCAGTTTTCGGCAGTGAAACAGCATGTCCTTTGGTGCTGTGTGCGTCGACGACCAACCAGCCTCATCGAGCCTGCAGAGGCGAGTGGGAACGCTACACGATGGTTCCCCAGCCCCACAAACTGAGCACAGTGTTGATGCTTCAAAGCTGTTTACACGATTCATTGGTTATTTAAGAAAATAAGTCGTCCAAGTTAGAAGACGATACAAGCAAATTTAGTCATACACCTGGAATATTAGCAAAAAAAACACGAACACAAAGGTAGCAGAAAACACGATAACGATGGACGTGAAAATCCATCACCCAGTGTAACTGAGGCAGAAGGGAAGTTTGTTCGTCGATGAGATGCAACTTCCCTACTTAAATAAGCAAACTGATAGAGAGATTAATTCGGGGGTAATTACTCCCACACAATCGCAAACAGAATTGAAAAGGCAGACACTTTAGGCGCTTAGATCAGAGAAGTCCAGCAGGCAGTGGCGCTAAGAGCTGACACTACATGCACTGCCGTGCTAATACAACTACAGGGTCATAAAAAGTTGCCCTTTTTCGTTGATACAGCCCCTTCTGAAGCATATTACAGTGCGGGTGAACAAATCACACTCAAATTAGGGGCGGGGATATTTGATAGGATGGAAGAAGGCTGAAGTGACGCGTTAGCAAAGTGCTCCTGGCAGAATTTTGGTGGTACACACAAAAAATGGTGGGCTGCTCAAATAGCGTCACTAAGTCAGTAAGGAAATGCAGGTAGAAGTGACATCTCATCAAAGAATGCCAAGTAAAATAAAACCCATATTTGTAATGCGTTGGTTGTTTATTTAACTATCGGTTTTGATAAAGGGGCCTTCGTCGGGTGAGCTGGCCTCCGAGCCATACCAGTAGCCCCCCAACCCTTCAATAGGTCAGCAGAACATCTTTTCGTTCTGCATTACGTATTCTCTCACCTTCAGGGAAGTCTCGAGGCGATGCATTGGTAGCAGTCGAAAGCAAACCCAATCCTAAAGGACATCTATCCTGATTTCTGCTACTGGCTGACAGGACTTAGTGGGGCAGAAGAAATACGCATGCGGTGGATGGGAGTCGGTAACGACCCTAAGAAAAGGCTGCAAATAACGTCAACTTTCAGCAACTACCCCAGTCCTGTGTCCTGCAGGAAAGCTATTGCCAACGGAAGCAACACAAACCATGAACCGTCTGGGGAAGTTCCTTACGGAGCTGTCTACCGTTACTGTATGAAGATGTCAATTAACTGAACACTCAATACCACCTTCCCCTCGCTACTAGCAAGACAGGACCTAGAGAGAAATGTCTGGGCAGCACTGAAGTGAGAAAAAAGGGGGCAAGGAGGAATAAAGGTGAAACCCACCTTCACAAGACTATGCTAAATCCCGTCCTTTATTGAAAAGCCGAGAGGGATCAGTGATGTTGCAGTCAGATACTCCCCCCCCCTCCACAGTTGCACGCAATTTCAGTGACTGGCACGGTTGGTTCGTGGACGTTTTGTAAAGTAACGATTACGTCGTGATGGTCGACGCGGAAGATTGACCAAGGAGAGCGCCGGAAACGACGCTCAAAAGAGGAGAGGAGCTATGTAGTATGTTAGGTGTTTCTTTTTAACTCTCCGTTTTGGTAAAGGGGTCACGGAGGGGCTTTGCCATTGTACCTTCGCCGGGTGGGCTGGCCTCCAGACCATCCCGGTACATTTACCTCATCCACAAATAGTTTACTTGTGTAATTTTTTAATATGAATGATGAAAAATACGCATTTACTGTTCGAGGGCATTGTTGGCAGTATGCTTTACTACTAGCTGTTAAGATGTCATGATTCGGAAAGAGCAGACGAATAGCTGAGAATCATCTGTAATGAAGTGTTTAAAAGACATGTAGGCATTCTTTTACTAAAACACACGCCAATTTTATCCCTCAAAAGTGGTCACAAATTAATGAGAATTGCACCAGATGATGATTTGGTAGTGTCAATAAGTTTACCGTACATGTGGATTTTAGTGACGCCGTCTAGTCGCCTAAGACGGAAAAGTGCACACAAACAATGTGATCTAGGAACAATTGACTTGGATTTATAAATTAATGAAAAAAAGTGGCTGACAGGTAAAGGAGTCTTGACGTTACACTATCAGTGAGAGGAAGGTAGCTGATCACAATGAGAAGTGTGAGGGTTTCGCCCTCGAAAAAGCGACTCAGTTTACCGCCTCTGTGTTCCATTACAATGCATAAACAAAAAACAGCATCATGTCAAGAGCTTCAAATCCAACTATTGTCGCATCAAGAGTGGAGTTATAGGAGATCCCTTATGTGGATGGTGGAAAAGGCCCATTAAACATGGAAAAGCGGGAACAGCTAGCAGTTATGGGCAAATAACAGTAAATGTTGCCTGTATATTTGACGGGTTTTGAAGGTTCAGTTACCGTTGAGACTCTAGGGAGTCTAGGAGTAAGGGTTGGGGACTACTAGCACAGATAACATGATCCAAATCTCACGTCACTAATGTGGAGGCTGAATCACTGAAGGATTAAAACAACCCACCTAGTCAAACGCAATTAAAGCAAATGTCATTTTACTTCGTACTAAAAACGCGTCTGGATCTTCTTCTGCTCCAACATTTAATGCCCCAAATTTCTCTCGTTAATTTCTTCATCGAAAGGCACAATGAAATAGTCTCAGACAGAAAGACAAAGCTACTGCATCTTTTTTGTCAATTAACGCCTGACACTCACACGGTTCGATATAAACAAGAAACTACCACGAAACGAGACTGATAAGGAGACCAACACTTCCAATCGGTCTAATGACAAAGTGGTAAAAACGATTTCAATGCAACATCTTCGCAACTACTTGGTCGAACTAGTTGAAGAGGAGAATTGATGATGGGGAGGGCAAGAAACTCACCACACGACCCTGACTCCTCTCTCCCCCAGTAAGGTCTGGGCAGTGGCCCAGGAGGAACGAACCAGCGGCGGGAAGCCCAAAATCGGATCCATGCAGATCTGCAGGTACTGTTTGGTTGCCGGATCTGCACAAATAAAAGATGGTAGGAAAAACGCGTTTTTGTGTACGTATACAGTTCCAAAAAGAAATACCTCATTACCGCTGCCCAACTGATTACGGATTCCGTCCTTTTTTTTCACGATTTAGTGCCTGAAGATGAATTCTGTCGTTCTAAAAGATCAACTTTAAGACTGTCTAACTGAGGGGCTCCGACATTATGCCTTCGCCGAGTGGGTTGATCTCAGAGCCACGCCAGTAGCTCTAATTCCTACTTTATGCCAAATATGTATATTCTGCCCTGATATTATGTTTTCATTCTTCTTCAAGGGAGTGTCAGGACGCTGCACTGGTGGCAAAGGAAAACGATTCGTATCCCAAAGAACAAATACCCTGATTTCTATTACTAAATGCTAAGCACTAATGTGGCAAAAGAAGGGCTTCTGCTGCGGATGTAAGAACCTGTGAAGACCCCTAACAGAAGCATTGAAACTGACGTCTACCTTCGGTAACCACTCCAGTCACGTATCCTGTAGGAATACGATTAACAATTGAAGCGACACTAGACGTGGCAGTGAACCATCTGGGTGGTCTAGATAGATATGGCTAGGCAGTACTGGAGAGCAGAGCAGCATGGAGGGATAAGGGCGAAACCCTACCATCACGGAATTATGCTAAATCCCGTCCTTTGTTATTTAGCTCTGCTTTTGGGCCAGCGTTCCTGGGCCTAGTGATGAACACGTGCGATGGCCGGCCGACACATTCCCTAGTCCCCCAAAACAGTTTCCATAAGGAAGACAACACCAGATTTAGTAGAATTGTCAAGAGAGATCAGTGAAGCTGTGGTCAAGTATCTTCCCAGTCTCAGGACAATTTGATGACTGACACGGTTGGCCTGTGAGTGTTTTTCTTACAGCACCGATTGCGTTGTGATGACCGACGAGGAGGCTGACCAAGGGGAGCGTCGAGAATGATGCGAAATAGAGGGGGGAGGACTATGCAATATCCTATTTGTTTAACTCTTCGTTTTGGTTTCGAAGACACTTAAAGCTCCACTTTTGTATTTTTGCTGGGCGACATGGCCTCTGAGCCATACCAGTAGCCCTTCTCTACGTCGGCAACACATATTTTGCCCGAACATAATATCTTCTCCCGTCTTCAAAGAAGTTTCAGGGAGCTACACTACATCCCTTTCGCCTTTCAATTGACATACGAATGTTAATGTTACCAAATTATTCCTTGTGGAAGCATACCCAAACTTCAATCGGTTTTTGAATTAATTTTAAGTCACATTGTACTTAGGACAAAGTTTTGAGTTTTTCAGTGCAACCACCCACTTTTCCAATGCACATTCTATTCAGCGTCATTTAGATGACAAAAAACGACGTCACAAATCTGTGTGAACGAAAATGAATGAACAGTTGCGTCGTATACCGTCCTAGCTACTTGACCGCTGTTGGAATCCCACTACATTAAAAGAGAGTAAAAAATGAAAAAAAAAAATGACAACTACTCGCGAAAATAAATTGATGCATGCCACATCCTCGCCACTGGAAAAGAAGCCATGCCTTGAAAACCATCTTTTTACATGGGTGTAACGTGGGAGCTGGTAAAAGCTACTTTATAACCATCAATTAGTTCTTGCTGCTCAACAACTTTTTGGCACTGACTATACAAAGTCCAATGAACTTCGCAACCATGCAGCTGCCGTGCTAAAGTCCCACTTCCATGGAAGAAATGATAAACGGTGTGAATATCCTGAAAAAAAAGCTTTGGAGCCCAGCTATTTAGTTTTGACGTCATCCACAAATGTAACCTTCAAACCGCAATAAGAACTCACCAGATTAACATTTAAAATGAAACGAAAAACAAATGCTTACGAACAGTAGATAAAAATGTGGCAAGTTCAAAGTGTTCAGCTGCGTAACGTTTTCTCTCATATTGAATGCTAAACCTTGAAGAAGGTTGCAGTAAAGCTCCATTCAAGGTAATGGTAGCCCATTTTTAAAATAGCCAAATGAATTCTTAGATTTCTTCGTAACAGAAATGAAGGAAATGCAAGGAGTTTCTTCTACTACTTTACTGTCGGATATAATCGCCATTTCAATCTATCTCTTGCCTTTTCCAAACGTGCTATACGTTTACTGTGAAGTCCACTTTCACACACTGTTTCGGCTTTAGAAGCCATGAAAGTATGGCTCTATACAACTGTCGCCTACGCTACTCTCCACGAAACCGTGTGCTTTTCCACTGCTGGTGTCAAGTGAATGTGATAATTATCACCTGGTGAAACAGCAGCATCGGTTGGCACCGAGATACAGCCGTAACTGCTCTTTGGCTTTTGGCAGATGAATAATGCCATCGCGGCGTACCACATGCACGCACACACATATAAACAGACGGGGAGAGAGAGAGAGAAAAGTCGGTTATCTGAGAATGAAGTTGTCCGTATTTTTGGGCTGTGCGATATGCTGTGAGTGGATGGTTTGAGGATGATCGGGGATATGTTTGTTCACCATCCCTCATCACAGTCCAGTCTGTCTGTCAGTCACCAAACAATCTAAGTTGACATTTTTTTAAAGTGAAATAGTAAACAACAAATCGGTAATCTTAAAAGCTTTGTCCGGCGTCTGTCAATGAATGACATATGGTAGCTATTTGCCTAACTTGTTCCCTCATCACCCACGACCATAAAAAATGACTGCAAATCGTTCTTAATCTCGGATCATTCTACTCAATGACGACAGGTTAATTTATTCTATAGTGTTATCAAGACTAGAGAGTCTTTCTGAGCGCGATACATCCTCAATACGTGACTTATCTTTAAGTGTGAATGGTCCATTTAAGCCATTTCTAAGCGGTGCTTATCACTAGCGCACCTCCTTCAAGTGCTATACAACAATCTTCAAGAGCCTGCTGGAGCACTGCATTCAAGTAAAACTCGGTTCATGAATCAGACAAGCTGGAATAACATTCAACGGGTGGATGCCAAATAAGAGAAAAGTGGTAGGAGGCAGAAAGAAGAGAACCCTGCTCTATTCGTCCTTCATAGTTCATGCATATAGATAATTACATGCATGTAACAAAGCCCTTCTCCATAGTTTACAAGAAGCCACCGCGATGAGGTATTCCGAGAACTAAATACCAAATACTCGACAATTGAGGGACTAAGCACAAAACTAATTCTCAAAAAAAGTTTCTCAAGGGGGGATAAGTGACACATTAGGGAGATATATACCATTGGTTATGCGTCTAAAGACGGCTGAATCCAGGTGCAAAGGCAGATTTGAAGCCATTTTAGAGGCTGTGTGGAGTACTTCCATCTCACCTGGAGTAATAACAACAAATAAATGAATACAGAAATAATAAATGAGTAAAAAGATGTAAAGATGGATTGGTCAGTAGATTTTTTGAGCTGCAGAGTAAATACCTCTTTGAATTTGCATTCAAGTAATGGGACAGATCGAGGTCCCGTTGGATTCGTTAAACAGAACTGGAAACAGTTCCATACTTTTGACACATAATTGAAGATGGTTTGGAGAAGAAAAAGCCGTTTCGGTAACCAAGAGTGAATGAGATAGTACCTTGACACAGAACTACTAACAGTAATATGGCCAATAATTTGTAACCGGGAAATTGAAATTAGTGAATAAGCACAGAAGCTCAGTACAATTTGTAGTACAGTGGACTCTCGACTCGCCATTCTGCGACTTATGCAACTCCGCTTCTCGCATCACTCTACAAAGTTTTATTTATTTCTCCTCTGTGAAGCTATTTCAATCTCAGCACCGCTCAATCAGCTTTCTGCGCGCCCAGAACATGTTGACATCCTCCGCGCTTTTAGTGACCAACTGCGACCCCAGCGATGCACACTACGGCAAAAGACATTTCTGATAACAGTGATTACCAACTGGGTCTACGCACCAATTATTTTTCAGTGTCTTTTGGCTATTTCTTTGCTACCGCATGCGCAGCATTTCCTTTCAACGTTTTCCTCACCAAGTTATGTCGTAGAATTTAAATACACCGACTACTTTTCGGTTATCTGTGATTCCTTGCAGAGCGCTTAGCACGAACAATCGAGGGTATGCTGCGTGTAAAAGTGCTTTACAGGACCGAGCACATTTCCAGTACTACTGGAGCGACTAGGAAATTGAATTATTGTAAGACAAAAGCGACATTAATAAACTGTTCTTGTCCTGCAATCGCAAATAGTAACAGAACTATTTGAATGCGGAAATGTGACATCCCAAAGTCAGAAATGGGGTGTTGACCAAGTCTTCAAGTTATAGGATAAGTTCTACTTGGTGTTTATACGATTTGGTTGGTGATTATCAAACAGGCACGGAAGTGCACTTCTGCAATCACTCCTAATAGCTACTAGGCTCTGAAATGAGGCGGACGCTGGAACAAGAGAATTTCAATATATGAGCGAAAGAGGGGGGTCATAAAGAGATTGATTTGGCAGAAGATTCCATTCAGAGATAAGTACAGAACGGAGGGTCCTTAAACATTGTGCTGTTCACAAAAGCGTCCAACAAGAAGAGATTTACCAAACATTAAAAGTAGCATTTTTAAGAATCTGAATGCCAATTCTACAATGAAAAGGTAGGAGGGTTGTGACAAAGAATCCCCAAAACACTGTGAGCATATAGGCAATCAGGTGAGAATGAAAACTTCGTGTCTGGTAATGCCGATGAAGTTGAGAAATAGTTCAAAAATATTGCACGAAAGATTGAAGTAGCTCAAGGACACATTGCAGTAGCCTTTAGGTGTCTGAAAAACCCGTTTGGCACAAGAAGCATTGTAACATGAGTCAAACAACGAGATGAAAGCATTTCTGTACAGAACACCTTAATCGGTAGGACGAAGTGTGGGTAAAAAAGCTTCTCATTTTAATGAGCTCTGGCTATCACGAACAGGTACGGAGAGTATTCCAGGAAAAGTCAGGGATGCTGTGATTAAGTAAAGTAGCTTAGAGGTTGGATGAAGCAAAACCACGGGGAGAGAGAGATTATGTCAACTGGAATGAAAAGCTTTGCCGCATTCACCATTTCTTCCCCAGATATCACCCAAATAATTCTTACTTGTTTTGTTTTTACAAGAAGGAAACTGCGTAAAAACTCAACTTTTTATACAAGGAGGACGCACTGTGAAACCATAAACAAAGGTTGAAAGTTTTGAATTGTTTGCAAGCACTACCTGAAAGCTTCCAAGAAGCGATCGTTTAACCTCCTCAAGACGGGCATGAGCAAAGTTCAGAAAAGTATGAAGGTATGGATAAGTCCTACATCACTCCTGATGCAATGGTAGAACATCAGGAACACAGGAGATTCATAACATATACTATGCTAGGTTTCTGCTGCACATGGAACTACAGAGGAGTGCTAAAAACAAAGCCTGAATCGAAGCTCACCTCCAGGATAGCCTGATCCGATGGGGGTGCCTGGGGATACGGGTCCACGCCCCTCCTTGGGCCATCGAGACAAAAGGCGGTCACGTGTCACCTACAGTGGGTAGAGGTATCAATCATTACTCGGGAGGGCGACAAGGTGAAGGAACAGTGCACATTTATCATTGGGAAATGAAGAGGTGGGAAGGTCATCTATTTGAACTCCCCTTGTTAAGAAATGAAAAGTAGGGATGTGAAAGTAAAACCCATTTTTACTTTCAAAGTATCAAATAAGCTCTAACAATTTTTCTTGATTTCGTTACTATATGTGCATTACTAAGAGGCGAATATTCCAACCAATTCACTTAAGCTTTCAAACTATCCATGCTGCAACATTGCGGCTACACGATGAAACTCGTATTCATAAATAAGGTGGATAGTATTATTTGTCTAACCCTTCATTTTGGTTTTGTGGGCACTTAATGTTCCACTTTGTACTTCCTCTGGGGGAATGGTCTCCAGGCCATGCCAATAGCCTCCAGCCCTTCTGTACGTCGGCAATACATATTCCGCCCCAGTATCGTCTTTAGGGAAGTTTCGAGGCGCTACATTTGTGGCAGTGGAAAGTGAACTCGATCCTTAAATGAATAGCTATCCTAGTTTCTACAGCTGGATGTTAAGCCTTAGCAGGACGGAAGAAGTGCATGCACTACAGATGGGAGTATCAGCGATGTCCCATAACAACTACCCCAATTCCCTGTTCTACGAGAATGTGATTAACAACCAAAGCAACAATAGCCATGAACCATCTGGAAAAGTTTCGTTGCAGAGGTGTCTACGATACCTAAATGAAGGTGTCGAATAAGTGAACATAGGGTACCTCCTCTGCCACTCGAGGCGCTGCAAAAGGTTCAAAAAACAATACTTGAAAACGGCGCCAACCAAAACATGCAGGTGGAATGGTGATGAAGCTACATCCTTCTAATTAACGAAAAGGTACTATAAATGCTTTATTTACCATCTCGGAGGTGCTGTTTTTAAACTTAACGCATGTGCTGCCAACCAGTCTCCTTATCCGAGCCCACAAGTCACATATAGGCAAAACATTTCATTAAAAGTAAGTGAAGCGATCCGGAATGTAAGAGAAGAAGGAGGAGTAAATTTATGTCGAACTAACACAATAAAATGTTTGGGTTGCAGTAGATTGAATTTTCTCCGAGAGACACCACCAGTAAACGTGTCAAGAGGATAGTATAGTCAACACTTAATGGCCTCACATAGATCACCCTCAGTTTTGTAATCCGATCAACTTGATGAAAGGTGTAAACGCTTGAGGTGCATGTTATGGGACAATCAACATAATAATTAAAAAGATGTACGATGCAGTTTTATGAAACCGAAAATATTGCGACATCAATGCGTGGGATTAATCGCATCGTCTATCATTTAACATCGACTTTGACGTTACATAAGAGGCACCTTACAAATCATCAATTATAATACAAACGCGGAAGTGGTAAGATAGATCGCGATTGAAATTCAACAAGTACTAGGAACACATAAAAGATGGTTGGAAAAATTGGTCTACCATACCATGGTACTTGATATTGCTTCTAGATGGCAACTCTGGAGAACATAAATCAAAGTATGGATTCGAGATAACGAAAAGTGGAAGGGGTTTGAATTCTCACATCCCATACATGCGGAAGTCACCTTCAAGCCGTCATTAGCGATGGTGATCCAGAGGGTCGACAGTCGACAAGCAGTGGCCTTCAAAGTGAGAGGAAAATATGGCGTCAGTGCATATCATTTCACCTCATCGAACGAACCGCTGGTGGTGGGAACACAGCACTTAAGTCCACTTAACGCATGAGGATGTCCTTGATCCACGCAAAGACAAGTGGAGGAGTTTGTTTACTAGGAATTTTTACCTAACATGTGGCCATGACCCTACCTTACAGGAAGGCGGCAGGTCGAGATGGTAGAAAAAGGGTGGTTCGGTGGTGAAGTAATGCGACGGCTGATATTAGCAGTAGTTGGAGCTCTAGTTATGGAACAAAAATAAAACAAACTCGCAAGTGATGACGAGCATGTTCCTCACATAAAACGAACTGCGCATAAACTGAGTCCGAGCGTCTAGAGATGGGAAAAGGTGACGGAAGAGGGGGGGTGGTGAAGTGAGCACCTTCCTGATGGCCGAATACAGCGGTTATTCTAGTTTGAAAAGAAATCAGTCGATTTGCAGCGTGGTCTTGATGCATTTCAACATGAAAAAGTGGGAAGAGGTTACCTCTTCACAACGGCCCTCATGGTGATGCGATTAAAATAGAATAATTCAAGAAGGCGATTTTCAAAGTTCCTTCTGAACAAAAAAGGAAAAGAGTGGTCTGCATAAATGTCGACTTTTGATAAGCGGCAGTGTTCTTCAAAACAGAAATAAGCGGTTTCAAATCGTCACTTTCATTCCCAAAAATGGAGATGTTTAGAAGGCAGCACAGAAACTCAATTATGAGCGACAAAGGATGGGAATTTTAAGGATCTACGCCTAAACAGGCGTTGAGCTCTTTCTGCCTTTTTCAGTTGAACGACGAACGTTCTCCGAACCTGAATCACAAGTATAAATGCTCGAGAAGAATGACTGCGGCAAAAAAAAGTACGAAAAAAGTCCGCCTGGCGACTCACCAAAATTGAAGACTAATTTGAAAGGACTGATCGGCAAAAAGGAGGCTGCGGTGTGCAGATCTCCAAGCCGTGGACTTTTTCCTCTCTAAACATCCCGACAGCAGCACGTGATGAAATGGTGTCAATTGTAGGATTTGCTAAAAAGTTCTGCCTACTTGACCCGGATAAAACGATAGAGGGCCATGAAATTTGCACTTTATGAATCAGGACGAAAATAATTTATATTCGTAGCACAAGTCTGTTCCCTCGCAAGGCACTTTTAGTCAAACGATGAACTTCACGCTATCTGCAATAAAAAATCATCTAATGAACGTAAAAGAAATGCATTTCATACTCCAAATTTGGGTATATCCAACGCAAAAGACTTGTGTGGGTTCCTCTAAGCCCCATATAAAAGTTATTGTACTTAAACCTATCCCCTCCCCGGTTGATTGTGTACTGGATAGAAAGAACTGAATATTGAAATTTGGCGTTTTTTTCACCTTCTGCTCCTCAATGAATAGGGTTTTGTCTTGCAAAGCCCATATTCCATCCACCTTCAACGGCATGTGTGCACGTGGAATTCAGGTCACATCCTCACAGCACACTTCGTTAAAAATGTGAACACGAAGCACAATCCCCGTCAATAAGTTGAACTGCAACTCAACTGAAGTGTCCGAATCAAATTATAAACAAAGACGCAAATAGGACAGGTGTTTGAGCAAGTTAAAGTACTCCATGAATTCTTCTCACCACGTTCACTGCCAATTTCAAAGGCGAGTCGGCTGCCGAATTCTCAATGTTTTGCTGCTTGATTTATAGCCGATAAAGCTTGAAAAAAAGAACAACTCATCGCCTCACCGTCACAACCTCGACCAATTTGTTCGCGACACGCAATTTTGTATGGCCACTGGCATAGACTGATAAACACGGGCCAAACAACGCATGCCGCTGATAGCAGACGTATGAAGTGATTATGATAGAGGTGTAATAAGGTTGGTAGGCGCCGTCTTTATCGTTCCGGATTAGTTCCGCGTCAGTTCGACCGAGAGCAGATCACGTCCACCATGGAGGGAGACTATTTTTTTGTTTCGACTTTTTGGAAAAGAAACCGCATCCCAATGGGTTTCAACTTTACCAAATTGACTATTTTCGGCAAATCCCCCTTTAAATACAAGAGCAATAAAATGAATGAGATTGAACTAAGGACCCGCCCTGGCTTCAAGTATACGTAACATGACAAAGTAACCTGTCTGATTACGAGGTTCGGTCAGATAAAGGCAGGATTTTTAAGGAGACGTTAACAGCTATCACCCAAAAAAATGAATAAACTTGATGACTAAAACACGTCTGTTTCAAAAAAAAGTTAGGTTTCTGGAGTCTTACATGCGAGTTCCTGGAGTGTAGATGCAGTAAGTGCGATCAGCAACGCGTAAAAATGCTCCAGAATAGCCACGATATTGAACATACCCAGAAAACCAAACTGGATCCTCGCTATATGTCACCGATACTTTAAACAGCCATATATACATACCAAGTTATTAAAGGAACTTGCACGGCTTCCGATGGAGTTCGTGAGGAAGTCTCATATGGCGACTGAATCTGGTGGAGACCATTTGAACCCGCCTGTGCCTGCAGTAACGCTAAGCTTTTAAGGCTACCGATGTATTACTCAGCATTTGATCCTAAAAAACGTCCACTCCGTCAAATTGTTCGCTGACTAATTGACAGACTGAACAGTGATGAGAAATGATGAATGAAAATGCCCTTAATTGCCCCAAACCATCCACTCAAACCACACATCTAGGATGCGCACAGTTTCATTCCCAAAAGACCTATTTTTGGGCAAGAAACAAAGGTAAATAGAGCCGGATCTTCCACACGGCTTCCAAAGATAAAACGTTGAATAGAAGAGGAATTCGCAGTAAGGGTATGCTGTGTTGAGAAAGGATGAGAGATAGACCATAACGGTGATTATATCCACCAGTAAAATGGTAGAAGAAGCTCCTTGCATTTCTCTTATTTCTGTTACAAAAAGTGTAACAGAAATGAAGCCCACGATTACAAATTGCTAATCATTTACGAGGTAGCCAACCACTAAAAGTGTAAATCTTGCTGTTCTCTCAGTAATATAAAAAGGTGCTTTCGGTTAAAAAAATTCATTTGGAAATTATAACGGCTTGAAGGAAGAGGAATTGTAGGCTTTGCTAGTTAATTTAAGGGCGGACGAAAACCGATGGAATGAATGAGAAGGGACGGCATAATTTACCCTAAACTATTCCACTTGAAGATTTGACTTATTGAAATTTTTGGAAACCCATTTGTAAGTGCGACAAAATCCGAATCCACAAATTCAACCTTCCTGACATTTGATAGGAAGTCAGCGCTCATTCACGGGGTCATGACATTTGATAGGACCTCACTTTCAGAGTAAATATTCTCGTGATGGCTTCACTGAGGGAGCACACAAAATCCAACTGACAAATAGTGATGACCGGCCATTAGATCTTGCCAAGTTCCTAAGGCAGCATTCTGGAGGTTACCTTCAAGCTGGAAAAGGACGTTTCCTTGAAAGAGGATCACTTCTCACCCATGAGTTGCGTTAACAGGCAGAATGTATCTCTCACTTTGAATATTGCTTCGCCAATTTCACAAAGTAGCCTAGCAGTTTCCGAGGCTTCTGGAAGAGAAGTGCTTGTCATTTTCGAAATGGCGGTAAGATCAGCATTACATTTAGAGAAGAGCACAAACACACGAGGGAGACCACGGACTCGCTTTAATTGCTTTACAGGTGTTAAATCAGTGCATTCAGATCGAGCACCGAACAAAATGTGTTACTCAAAAGTCTGTTTTCAGACGCTCCCGACCATAGGGGTTGTATCCAACGCTTAGCCTTACAGCTCATTTCGCATAGTCACTGGGAAGGAGAGAGGTCCTTGCATTACGGCTTCTTTTGATTTACAGTATGTAGGAATCTGACTTAATTGTAAGCGTAACTACTCCGGAGGCGGCGCTGGAAACGTACACTGTGCAGCTCGGCCACAATGCGAGGGATGAATGAAAAGCATTAACACAGTGGAACGTAGTAAACATCACTTTTGCCGTAATCGTAGATGCCTGCGTCATTTGCATCTAATTGCACAATTAACAAAGTGCGAAACGCCTGACTGCCTTAAGCACACTGCCTGATGGGTTGACATTTCACTGGCACGCATTTCGCTAATGACACCTCTTGTTGTGTTTGCCTACCTTTTGAATGGTTGCTTTTTTTGAGACAACGGGGGAGTGTGTCAGTAGGTACCCATAGGAGGCAACAAAGAAGACGACAGAACTGCCTAGCTTGCAAGGGTGTGACGGTTGAAAAAAAACTTCGGCGCTTCGAGAAAGTTCGTTTTGATAAACGATCCAACAATTAAAAAAAAAGTTTAGATGTGAAGGAGGTAAAGGCAGTTATGGTTGAGGCGCGAATTAGCGGCAGGTTTTCTGACTTGGTACAATTAAAATGAACACTTGTGAATGGGCTTAAAAGCCACTGCAACGAAATGGTTAATATCAAGAATTGGCGAGACTAACATTCCAACAAAATAGGAATAAAGGAATTGGCTAGGAAAAACAAATTGTAAGCATTTCGAACGTAATCCCGAAGACAAAACTATTATGATATAAAGACGAACAATTTAAAAACACCCGGTGATAAATGTGGTTGGTAAAACACAGGTCAAAACCGCATTACCACTTACGAAAAGCGCGTGGTGTACGGTCAGCGGTCTATTTTTGACCAGAACTACTCAGTGTGGCTGCATGGCCTGGGTTGTTCAACCACCCGGTACAGGAGGTGAGTGTCTACTGCAAGCTGCTGGGGTTGTCTGCAAATCTAAAAGCATGTTCCTATTCGACTTTCTAGAAGTTTTCAACAGATGGTCAGTCCCCCCCCCCCGCCTTGATTGGGTCATATCACGGATAGATGTACCTTAAGTACACCAATAATCACTCTAAGGACGAGGCTAGCCAGCTGCTATAGTCATACCTAACGAAAATAATGGCGCGACACCAGGGCAGGCTCTACGCCCTAGCCACCATCAGCGTTACGCCCTCGCCGTACGTGGCCAATAGGGACGTCCGTACTTAAGGCTTTTCCATTGATTGTCTGATTAGGGGCTCCATAGGGCTCAACCCCACGCACAGCCACAATAGAAGCCATTGGAAGAAATGAGAATAAAGGCAGTGCATGACTGTACTGTTATTGGTAAGCCGATTTAAAAGTGCTTGGAAAAGAGGCCTTAATCTTTCATCCAGTGCGCCCGTCAGAAAGCTTTGGTGAATCAAGTGACGACCAAATTGTTTGACCATTTAGTACGAAGAGTGCTAGCAGTAGCAACAACAAACTTCAAAAATGCTCCCCGAGTCTTTATCGTTGGCGGTCAACATAAAGTCACCACATGCTTTGGTTAGCTAGAAAACATTTGTTCGGAAAAAGGCAACAATCGAGCAAATCTTTGAGTCAAGACGTGACATTTATGTAACAAAAAAACGAGGGGACACATCATCGTTTAACTCGACCTTTTGCCTGTTGGGCAGGACCTTCGTAGAAGATGGCACATTTTTGCAGACCAAAATTCGTCAGAACATTTGAATGGAAAGACTGAAAGAGGTGGAAGGAGATCTACAACACGTATTATAAAACATGGCTAGTTAATTAAGGCCAGTATAAGATGATTTTTGAGGATGAATTGACTTGGAAGCTAATAGCAACGTCAACGATAACGTCAGCAACACTGGCTTTGCTCTCTGAAAATTAACCAACTTTTTAATATCAAACTGAGCTGCTTACTTTTGGGGGTCGCTAAACATGAAGTCGGAGTTTGGAGAGCAGTAAGTACCAAAGCCCATAATCTCGCACAGTTCGAATTGATAGCTATTCTAGGGGTGAATTACATTCTCTGTTTCAGACACACGTTTTCGTTCGTGCTTAGGCATGGAATCGTTTCTACCGGAGGAGTAATTGTGTGAAAAAATGGAAGAGGAAATCCTATCCTGGTGAACAAAGCCTCGGAGCTATGGCGAGCTAGCAGTGAACCGTCAAAGTATCGAATCCTACCGAAAAACTGCCTCCGAGGTACTACTCAAGCTAGGTTGGACGAAATGCTAGAACGCGATTCGGACTCAAAAATGCCCTATTGAGGCCTGCTTAGTGAAAGGTAATATGGCCAGTTATAATTGAGAAAGGCAGATCCTTAAAGCGATTAAGCAGACGAAATGATGAAGATTTTTAAGGGTAAGACGTCAAAAACAGTTTGTAAGGACAACTTAGTCCTCTTCTACACATGCTGCCCCTCAACCTCGGCTCATTAGCCTACCACTAGTGCTCTCTCTAGAACATTGGAAAAAACCTCTCCTGAGTTAGTCATCCCACTTCGCATAAACCAGTCTCTGTTGTCAGTAGTTGAAGTACTAACACTACTTAATTGGTTGCTGCATTGTGAGTGGTTTGATAGATGACATAGTTTCTACTCAAAACCAGATATTGCACATTCGCTGCCTTAATACGATAATGCTAACTACTATACACAGTTAGCAAAGTTTCCCTAAGATGGAGCTGGTAGTTGCTGGTTCAAACAAACTACGCTCGACCGATTGTCTCATTGCACTAGTGAACAAGGGCAATTTATACGAAACAAATATTTACTAGCGAATGGTCCAATACTTCGGAATGAAGTGGACAGCGAAATATCGGCGAAGTAAGTGAGAAAGAGGGCAAGCAAAGAAATTTTGGTGCAGGCTAACCTTGGCATATATGCTGGCAGCGCTGACAATGGGGTAGGTGGCATCAGCCTTGCTCTCCACCACAATCTTCAGCTCAGGGAAGATGGAACTAAGGTAGGCCTGGTAAACCCCAGCCTTTCCAACCGTGTCCACATAGACCTACAGAGTGGGTTGGAGGAATGAGACAACGGGTGGCGATTGGCATGGAGGCTTTGGAGACTATGAAAACCAGGATTGCCCTTAAGAAACTCGGCTCTTTATACCTGTTTAACTATCGCACCAATCATTCTTCTACAACGCAATTTTCAACCACAACACCATTCTGTGCTCCACGCATCAGCTTAGCCTGAACAAGTGAATGAAAAGGCGATCGAAGCTAGAACAGACTGTGATTGAAACAGCGAATGACAGGAGCTCTAAAATGTCCACTACTGGAGTCACACATATGCGACGCCCTGATTTTCTTGCCTGAGTTCAGGGTCACAAATGTGTCATAGATGTTCTTTGCCTGTTTACGATAACACAGGTTGAATCAAACAACAGTCACATTACTTAAAAAATTCCAATTATAAAAAAATTGATTTAATCGAAAAACCGTACCTCCTTTAGGTTCACACCTTGGTTAATTGCTGACCGAATGAGACCAATTGCCGCATTCTGTGAGATGACATTGAGACTGATCTTCTGGCTGAAGTGGAGTGTAACAAGGCCACGAAATCCATATGTTAGCCTCTTAAATCAGTGGTGTATTTTAGGTGCGTTACCTGCTAAGCATCTTCTCCGTGATCTCCATAGGGGAAATAGCGTGGATGGTGTAAGCAATCCAGTCACCTTCATTGAGCATTTGTTTTAACAACTCCTCGCGTTTCCCTTCAGTCAACTGCTTAGAATCTGACCCAACTGTAGAAATATGGGAATTAATTATCACCTGCTAGACCCATTTCCTTCAAGGCGGGATTTTTGCCTAACGGCGCCACGGCGCATGCATAGAGCATCGGACCTGAAAGAAAAATTTCATAACGTCTACTGGCTAAAAGCAAGTAGCAATTTTCTTAGAAAAATTACCGAGCACGGGACCTCTCCCCGCCTCGTCGATACCGAGCATGCAGGGAGCGAGTCGATTGGCCTCTGAAAGGAGATCTATGGAGGAGTTGATGAGGGATGCGCCGCCTTCCGCGAGGCACGCGCTAAGGGAACTCTGATATCGACATGCCCATGGTGACGGTGATGGTGAGTCGTCATTGTCTTCTACACGGACTACATCCTCCTCCTCCTCTGCTGGGTTAACGACATTGGCATTCGCAGCCTCCTCATCTAAGCGCATAGCTAGAAAGAAGTAGAAAAACTAATGAGGACGAATGACTACCTTTTCGAAAGAATAGTGCGGAAGGGCTGTGGTTGAACGGTTTAACACCCAGGAAAAAGTAGCAATAAACTACACATAGCCGTAATTGGAGTTTGGTAAAACGAGTTACCAAGCATCCATGTTCAAAAGGTCCACTGAGAGTTTTATTCAACAAAGTGGGAAACTAAAACCAGATAAATTTAATTAGAATAAATGCAATCACTTCCCAGGAGTTAACGACTTATGAAATTGTAGTAGAAATGGTCTTTTGGTCAAGAATGACATCGCCTATAAAGGTAGATTAATGCCTAGAGTAATGGTCTTCAATGACCATTAGAAACAGTCAAAAATCGTTCAGCATACTACAGGAGAGAGTGCACCAAGAAGTCAGTATTCCATTTCAAACGAGAATAGCAAACCGACATCCCACAAAGCGTGTCAAGACATCAGGACACCTTGAGTTCCATGCGTTCACATCAAGCCGCTGTCGACGCTTCGGAATAAGGCAGATAGTAAGGCAGGTACCGTGAATTCAATGGACTTCCTACTCTGATTTAATCCCTATCACTTTGCACTATTGAAGAACCAGATATTGCAAATTCTTTACCCTTGCTTGGATTGTAAAGATGAACGAGACCACTCTGAGATGAAGTAACTATCAAAACTCCTTGATCAACAATTTGAGACATTTGAGGCCTCACAGGCAACATTGAGGTTGATTTGCAAGTAAAGTTCAATTAAAATCGTAAATGTGTACTAAAACATCGACTCTGGAGCCCAGAATCCCAGAGATCAGCGAAAAATTCATTACTTTTTAGCGCAGGGAGGAGGGTGAACCAACGGTTTTTCGCCTGATTCCACAACAAGATTTTCAGTGCTAGCAAAAAACAGTAGCAACAGCGATAGCAGAACACACCCAAAGCAGACAAATGTGAACAAGAATTACCAGTAAAAGGAATTGTAAATACATCTTAAACGGAGTCTAGGTCGGCCGTACATGTACAAGGGAGGGGGAGGTAGAAAGGGGTGGGAGGCTAGGGAGGAGGCAAGGGTGAGGGTGGATTGTCCCAAAGATTTGCTTCGCGCATCTTTCGCGTGAAGAGAGCATCGAGGGAGGCGACATGACGGTAGAGGTCTGAGTCGGGGTGGTTGTAAGTTCGACAGTTGTGGAACATTCGTCGCATGTCAGCAATGAAGAGGTCCACGTGGGTGTAGTACCGACTTCGCAGGCGCTCCGTCATTGTGCGCAAATCTGATCAGAAAAATCAGAGCAGTTGGATGAAAATGGAGACTTCCGTGTCTCTAGCAGTTGGCTACGCAAGTCTTAAATCCCTCACATTTCCACCTCCATGCTGGTAGTAAGAGACTCTGTTCATGTCCCACTTGGCCCCTTCTACTCGTTTATAGTACATGCCAGGCACCATATTGGCAGAAGCACCGGTGAATCCACCCTGAATAAGACAGATCACCTTGTCAACATCGCGTCGACCCGGCAAATACTCAAATCTCGAGCCCTCTAATGACGACTAGCAATTAATCAGGGTTAGGGTTTAAGACAACAAAATTTCCTTTAGAGAACTGGCTGCCGTAATCAGTAATCAGTATTTGAGACCACGACACCCCTCTTTCCGCATTCCTTTTAGACAAACTTTCCTATGAAAAGAGATTAAACTGCAGGAAGTGATTGCTATAGAACATCTTCCAGTCCTAAGCACCACTTTTCACATAAATTCCCCTTTAGCGCGATCCACCGTAAGTACGTGACATTTATAAATATCCGCCTGAATCTATGACGCATTCTCGATATGGGTCAAAGGCATCATTTCAGCTGCGTTCACATTGCCCAGCCGATTACAGTTGGCAGGAAAAGCTGTAGCGATCAAATTTGAGGAGTAGCTACTGAAGCGCTGGTTACGACCCTCAAAAATGAGAGGACTAGATAGAAGAATGTTTGCCCTAATCTCACATTCGCCTACGTGAATCCTTTCAACCCCTTCTATATGCTTGTAAAAAGCCACTTCCTGGCTAGTACCCTCTCATTACGCTTTTAGTGGTAAATTACGTGCTGTGAAGCCTTCAATATCCTAAAAGGGAAGATTTACCTAAGTTTCATGCATGCATGTGTCTGCCGGGCTACAAATAATCGGTAGCACCTACTTGTTCTTGGCGTTAAATACCCAATTTCCTTTAGTGGCAGACTTGAGAATACAAAACCCACGCAACTTCACTTAAGCTATTCTTAGTTTTGTTCATTCGTGAACTGCCGTTTGCGAATCAGTTATCAATTCAAGCTTTGTTGTGGAACTAGCTTGTAACATCAACAACTAAAACGTTTGACTAGTGAATGCACACGGAAGATTTTGCAAGTACTTCGCTAAGTTAAACCAATCCATCCGATTAGCATAACTCTAAAGGGCCTCACTAAAATTATCCACTTTGGCAAGTGGATCTACTGCGGATCGTCTGCCGGAATGGTAAGTCGAGTGTTTAAAAATAGCTAAAAATGAATTTTTACATTTCCGTGACCCAAAAAAGGCGGTAAATTTTATGACGCCAATCTGCTCAAAAAACTATCAAGGGGTGAGAAAAAGACGTTAACAGAAGAGAGAAGTCGCGCCTCAAAACTGTCTTAGAGCGCAATTGAAAGGTATCCTTTAGAATGGGGCTATGATTGACTAAACACTGTTGAAAAAAAAAATAAAATTAAACGATTTCCTTACGTGAATAAGCTACTCTCCAGCACAATTATGAGTACTTTCCGACACTAGTAAGGTATCGGGTACTATGGATTATTACTGATCAAACTGCCAAGAGAGACAGCAATGCTACTCTGCCGCCAAGTAACCAAGTAGTCCTTCTGAAAGCCGATTCTTTAGGTTTTCGTACCATTATACATCGTACACCCACCTCACATGACACAAATACTATCTTTACCTCGAAACATCAAGAGTTGAAATTATTCACAGCAACGACAATTAAGAACCTGGTTCTCCAAGTACATAAAATCGTGACGGATCGAGTCTTGTGGTTTGTGCAGCTGGTGTAGCTTGCTTCTATATTCTATGAAATAGCTTCAAGTTATGGACTAAAAGGATTTCGAAGCAAAAAAGGAAAAATAGGCAAGAGCCACCCACCGATAGGAAAAGTGATGATGCTGAAGTACCCAGGAGCCTCAGCAGCAGTGACTGGAGCAAGAAAAGGACCGGCAAACTTGTGTGCCTTCACGGCTTCGAGGACAGGACGAAGGCGTTCTGCCAGGGCATCTACGGATTCGTTGAAGAGTCGCATCTCCTCCCTCTGTCGCGCTTTCTCTACTAATGTCGGTGCCGTCGATGTTGTTGCCACCAGTGGTGGAGAGGATCGGGAAGTAAACGCAGGGACTTGATTATCATTTACGTGGGTCGATTTTCTAGAAAAAAGGGACGCCAAAAGAAGAAACATGAAAAATCCCGTACCTTATCACACGAGTAAGTTAGAGTGAAAGTTAAAGTGGCTTAAACGGTGTTGCCGAGTGAAATAAGTCACGGGGGATTGAAAGCGGCTACATCGAAAGCAGTGGAAGAGGCAGTAGCGGCAGTAAGGGGGAACAGGGGAATAAAATAACTCACATGTTGGCCTCCTCATATGTTATCGAATCGCTTCTAAATAAAGTGATTGTGAAAAGCATGACCTCAAACATGACGACCGTAAAGAAAATAAATTGTAATCCATTAAGACTAAGACAGCCACCTTCCAATCAGAGGTAGCGTTTAAACTGTTTATTCGATATCCGGAGGCAATCAGTCTCTGATTCATCCACTAAAATATTCTCAATAATACTAGTGTCCTGGCAAGTCATCTTGAGATAATAAGCAGGCTTCCATTGTGACACTTAATGGGTCACCAAGATGGTTATTTGAGTCGAAATCGCTCAAAATTAAACTTTCAAGAGTAGTTCAAGCGTCAAGCATTCGTCGCTTCACAAATTCGTTACCACTGCTGCATTTGGAACGAAATGCTGCAAAGAACGCGCCAAATTTTTCAGTATTAAAGGTAAAAATGACTGCATTCTTTGATTGCTGGGGTATTGTGTGAAATGCGTGGTCAAATAGCAAGCAAGAAATATTAACTGACTGATGATATTTAAAATCTAAGTCGAGTTACTATAGGATTGCTAGAAGGCATTTGCACAGATTCAAAGGCAAACGGCCGCAGAAGTGCATAGCAGTAAGAACGAAGAAACACTTAAAATCGGCTTAAATTTCACTGCTTGGAACTAAAAATAAAACCTATCATCTGATCAATTCAGTTAAACAAGCAGGAATCGTGATTCCGCCTACCCAGAACTAGCCCTTGTGCGTCTGGCAATCGTATCATCGTCAGTACTATCATTGCCACCACGAGAAGTAGACACAGAGAGCCTTGTCCGTCGACAGCTTGGCTGCCTGACCTGCGCAGGTGGCGGTGGTGGCAACTGCGGGGGTAGGAGGCCCTCTTCCCCCTCGAGGGGGGGAGACTGAGGAGTTACCTGAATGCTCAGAGGCTCGCTGGCACTAGCGGCCTCCCCCAATGCCATTGCTGCTTCCGTTGCCGGTGTTTCTCCTGGAGTCGTTGCAGAAGTGTCTACGCAAACGGTGGTGGTAGTGCCAGTCTCGGGAGCAGTAACAGTCACATCTGTCGCCGTTGCCGTCTTCTCGTCATTCTCTTCGTCCGTGGGATCAGATGGTCTCCAACCAGCCTCCACGAGGCCAGGAATGGAGGAGAGGGGTATGGGGCCTAGTCGAAACTGAGAATTCGGAATGCCCGGGTAGACTGTCTCTAGGGCGCGCTTTCGACGATCAATAATGCGAGTGATTATCTAGAGCGACGAGGAGAAATCTAAGGACTGTTACTCAGTATTCAAAGTAAGAATTGGCAAAAGTTGCGTCCAGGTTTTTGCATCATAACCGTATCATGTCGCACGCCCATGTCATAATCCTAGCCTTTGAATCCGTAGGTACATTTGCAGCATAGCTTCCTCAAGCGCTGCAGCCTTATGACAGGTTTAAAGAACATTTGAACGCCCCACGTTGAAACTCGATCTAAACTTCAAGACAAGAATTAAGGCAAAAATTCGAAACATGGGCGTTACAAGGCCGGTGATATCACGATTTCTGGAAATAAGATTTGAACCACTTTTGCTGGCCAAAATTTATTGTTTTTAAAATAATATTGAGAAAAGGTTGCCAAGGATGATGAAGAATGAAAATCGATTAAAGCAGAGATAGAGATAGCTAAACACTGCCCAGTATTTCAAATGCATTCACTTTAGCCTCAGGTCAGTGTAGTTGCGTAGCAAAAAAATACCATCCTCAACATGGAAATGTTGCCCAAGCGTAGTAGAGTATTGCTAATTTTGGTGTGCCCACAACCGCCTATTTATATCTGGACAATCTGTGTAGTTACCGCGAAACCCACCACAGGGAAAAACCAAAAGCGGATACTGGCGCCGTGAGTAAGAGTATAGACTCACCTCACGCTGACGGCTAATGACCTCGGAGAACTGTTTGTACACCACGTTGGGATAGAGCTCACAGCCCATGAGAGTGGCGCCCTCGTATTCCTTAATGTAGCCCTGATAGGCTTGGCGGGGCAGGCGAATTTCCCGCGAAAACCCTTGCTTTCGAAAGTAGCCCGTCGCGAAGGCGTCTGCATAGGTGAGGAAGTGGTAAACTCCATGCTGCGTATGGTAGTCTTTCAAGTGGTTCATCATCTGTGTCCCATAGCCCTTTTCACGAAAATAGTGGTAAAGCAGTACGGGGTACGATTTCCATGTGGAAATACGAGGCGGTTTCGCAAGCTCACCTTAACCTGCTCATTGAATATCACGGCGCAGAAGACGATCTCAGAAAAGCCCTGGGAGGGGAACATTCGGAAGGTAATTCCGCCAATTGCATGACGATCCCCATTCTCAGAAACCTTCAACAGAACCTGATTTTTGTGCTTTCTACGAAAAAAGTAGTGAAGACAGTCAGTGCAATGTGACAGTTGATGGAATCAAGAAACACAAGCATTAGGGACGTCTCATTCATCTGAGATATCTATTTAGTCTAACGTAATTTTGTTGTGAAACATTTCTACCCTCCCAAAAATAAGTTAACATAATGGTCCTAGTCTCGTTCCCTCAGCGAGTTTATGACAGTATTGCCGAGCTACCAACAGCTCTTCGCCTGTCGAAAGACATGTCAAAGTCACACAGAAGGCATTTACTGTAGATAAATGAATCTGCTCGGAACCACAACAGGAAGGCTATTGAAGTCGTTGTGACACTTAGTCGGAACCCCAGTCCCCAGTTCTACCAAAGGACCAGAAATGAAGAGTCGCCAAAGTGGAACAAATGGAGACCGCTCATAAGGGAGGCGCTTAGGATATCCGGAAACTATTAAACATGAGCATGACCTGAAGACGATGTACTTTTTTTGTTACAAGAAAGTGGGAGTAAATTCGACGGGCTACTGGTCAACATGGAAACAAAGATGGCTTGACAAAAAGGGATAAATAGGGAACATACCATTATAAAGCTACCTTATATAATTCACAAAATAGTTTCGCTTTATTCCTTCAAAAAGTGACTGGTATGCGAAATGCTTCAATGAATACATGACAAATAAAGCTCCAGAATGTAATTCGCAAACGGAACTGTCGTTGCATTCGAAACACTTCTCGACGTATGACATCTGTTTCCACCTCACGGTCAGATATGTCTAGATGGGCCAAGCAAGAACGTGATCATAAGGAACGCCAAGGAAGACGGGGAAAAGAGATCTGTGAAACAATGATATTAATTTCACTTACGTATAATTGAATATGTAAAGCTTTTCAGCCACCTGCGAAACGTTCACGGCCCTGATGACATGCAGTCTACCTACGCTGTCAGTTCCAGCCCTTTACTCATCGATAATAGAGCCTTAAAACGAATTCAGGGAAAACTCATGTACCACGAGAAACCAATGTAAAAGCTAACGTACGGATCAAAGACGAGACGGGTGATGTACTCCTTAGGCATGCGGGGCAGTTGAATGGCAAAGACATTGAGAAGCTCCAAAAGCCAAATGTACGTAGAGGGCTCCTGCTGCTGACTCAAACTGTTACTCACTACGTGAAATTCAATCGTACCCGCAGATTCCTCCCTTCGCGCGGCTGCGTCACGAGTCGCCAAGAACGAGCGCAACTGCATCCAAACAGTAAGACAAAGTGGTAAGGAGGGAAATTAAAAATGAAGTAAAAGGAAAGAGAGCAACCCCATACAGTTGGAGAGGGCAGTAGATTCCGCCCAAGACTCTGTTCTGCGTCCAGCTCCTTTACCACCTCTTCCAATTCTCGTGGACTTATTTCTCCCGCGATGGAGGATGAGGGGGAGAACTCGCAACGCAATCGCTTGGCCGGCGGAGTAGAAGCTCCACTGGGCGCAGTAGAGTCATACTCCAAGGGTCGACGAAGGCCAAATAGGGATGTGTTAAGCATTTTCGTGGTGCTTCTCGTTGGATAGAATGAGTTTTCAACCATTGCCTGGTTTTTTATCCTCAAACCGGATCTACGCTTCGGGGTAGTGAAAAGGTCATCTTCCACCTCCGCATCCTCTTTATCCACCTTTAAGGTGACGTTCTGAGACTCATCCTCTTCCCCCTCCTCCTCTTCCATATCTGTATTGGCCACTTTGCAGTCAACAAAGACAGCGGTGGGGTTGGAGAGGATTCCAGACTCCTCCAGCTTTCCAGAGGCTGAAAATGGTCTGAAAAATGGGTCCCAAATAGGGGAGTTGGGGAGACGAGCCTCACGCTCTAGCTCTGAAATAAATGCAGAGAGTTCCGACTGCAGTTTAGTCTTCTCCTCACGTACTTTCTCCAAGAGACCCGACTTTAGTTCTGGGAGGAGGGCGAGAAAGAAGTTCTTACCAAAGGCGGCTGTGGGTTCAAAGTAGGGAAAGGTTGTACAGAAGAGGGGGATGTAACAGTGGCACATCCAACGCATGTAAATCAGCCTGTAGCCAGTGAGGTTTTCATTCTTCTGTTTGCGGTGCTTTGGCGCCTGCAATCGGTGACCGTTGAGGTAGGTGAGAACCAGACGACCAGCATCAACGTAGATAAGAGCTTCACTAGGAGTGATGGAGAGTTTTTGGATGATGAGATTGCGCACTGCAGTGGAGATACTAGGCCGTTCAAAGGGAGGCAGATCGTCCACCTGAGGGTGAGTCCGATTAGCTAAAGCCTTTCGCAAGCGCTTGAGCATGCAGAAGTATAACTGGCGGGTCTCCAGGTCTTCCTCGTTGGAACAGAGGAGGAAGAGTGTTTCAAGATCTTCTACCATCTGCACTGCAAGATCTTCAATCCAACTAGAGAACTCAGGAGAGCTGCTGTCGCCACAATGATGGTGATCGCAGAGTGCACAGCGGTAAGTATCCTCGCCATTGTCACAGGGTTTCCAACTCGCACATTTACAATCCAATTGCTAGTTTTTTTCAAAAACAGTTGAAAATAAAGCAAGCAGTTAAATCCAGCCAGTAACCAACGGCTACTAGCCTAAAACGAACTAGATTTGACAGTGGACAATTATTTGTACCAACGAAATAACAGATTAGGTTGAAAACAATTTTCAGGCCATGAGCACAGAAAATGCCACTAAAGAGGCATAGTACACTTGATAATTAATGTACAGGACAACCCTAAGCCAAGCGAAATTGGCTCAAGAAGGGCAATGAACATAAAGTAAATGTGAGAGACATTGTATAGCCTCATTAACTGCGAAGACCATTAGGCGTGTTTAGACCCAGCTAGGACTCAATTTCATTAATCACGCTACAGATTAACACAGTAATGTTGGGGCACGCATTCTAACTTGTGAATTAATGCTGTTAAGTAGGCACAATCAAAAGCTTAGTGTAAAAAACACTTACTTGACAAGGAATGTAAGGCATGACCTTAGGCACCTTTTCTTCAGCCGTCAGTGATGAAATATACTTTCTCCGCTCAAATAACATATTTCTTTTGTTTGTAAATGAGGCCATTCCATACACCAAAAACGCCAATTATTCCAATTATTCAACAGACCTCCTGGACGGCAACCGATTAAAACAAACCAGGAGAAATGTGCGATAAAAATAATTTAGCTTGAAGATTACTGCTAGATTCACCCATGATTCTTGTTACTGCGATTCAGTCGCAGCTGATTAGTTGGACAATTTCCTTAAGTTAATTAGGTAAACGATTTGTTACTAGGCCATAGTATTTATCGTCTGAAGTGGATAAGCGCACTTTAGCCGCGATTTTTACAACGGCTTTCCTAACGTATAAGAGTATGTAAGCATAGGTTTTTGAACAAGGTGGCAGATACTACATATCAAATTGATGCCCTTCACTCAAACGTAGACCAGGCCATTAATATCTGACGAACAGCTCTTGGGACGTCATGTCTTTTGCCAACCTTTAGTAAGCATTCGCAAGGTATCTGTGATAATAAAAACTACAATTCTCTCACTGAGAATAGGGAAAAAGTGGTGAAGCCTCTCAAGCCCCCTCCCCCTCTGTGGTCGTAAGGAGCCGATGTAATAAGGGAATTACACATTGCAAGTAGGCCAAATGGCTAGATAGCTCGTAAAATGACCTAATGTAGCGTCTCGGCCGCCACGAGTCCTCGCCATTGCGCCTATGTAGGGGAGGGGGCTGGCCTCCGTGACATGCCAGTAGCCCCAACCCATTCTGTACTTCTAATATGCACGCATATTCTGTCCAAGTATCGTGTCATTCTCGGTCTTCACGGATGTCTTGGGGCGTCGAAATACTGCTTGCAGAAACTTAAGTAGCTTTATAAGCAAATAAAGCACAAAACGGCAACAAAGCAGTAAATTTCCATTTCACTAATAGTATGCCTACCAAAAAGAGCAAAAATTTACCAACTTTTGTGGATTCTTTAAATTTCAAACTAAGCTGGGCACAATTTCTATGATATAGAATTGCTGCCGTATCGCCTACCTAGCTTCCATTCCCGAACATATAATCGCAAGAAGATTGAACTATTGAGGACACGGTCTACTGTTTAAACGAAAAAAAACACAATTGGTGGGAATTCTACTTAAAATTAAAATTCGGGTTCCCACCAGTGGTCGACGATATTACCCAGACCAGTAGGATCGACGAAATCAACTGTGAAGGTGAAGTCAAACGAATGTCTGCCGCAGTAAAATCCATTCATACAAAAAGTCCGGGCTTACACACCGTACTATGTTGAGTAGGTTTCACAGGCGAATAGCCTTTTCGGCAAAATAAATATAGCACAAGATTTTCTTACAAAAATGAGACACGGACACGTTCTCAGTAGTGATCAGAAATTTCACCGAGATAAAAAAATAATGGAAAACTGTGTTTGTTTCTAACTTGCCCTTAAACTCTCTTACGTATTCTATTATTCTTGCAGCGCAACGAATACGCGTCAAGAACATTCTCGTTTATGTACTATGAACAGGATCTCTTTATTCTGAGTCAGATCGTGATTCTGGAGATGTAACCTAAGGAGAGGTAAAAATAAATTCTTTTGCAAAAAAAACTTATTTAACCGCAGCAAAGGAATATGAAAAATACAACGAAAACATTTCATTACAGCCGCGCATGTGCAATGCTTTGATTGTTAAACTCTCAGCTTAGGTAAAGGCCACTTTGTGTCTTGGCCACTGTACTGTAATACGATGGTGGTTTATCCCTCGGTAGTGGTGAGGCGCCAATTTTGTACTTTAAATTAGCCTTTTTGCACCTCGCTGGGTGGGCTAGCCTTCGGGCCATGCCAATAGCCCAAACAACTTCTCTGTGCTGAACATATATATGTATGTATTCTACCCGAGTTCTGTGTCTTATTTCGTCTTTAGGGAAGTCTTGGACGCTACAGTACGTTAGTTGTGTGGGCTGGCCTCTAGACCAAGCCAGTGACCTCAACCCCTTCTTTATTTTGAACATGTATGTTCTACTCTAGTGTTGTATCCTCTTTCGTTTTCAAAAAAGTTTCAAATTGTTACACTGGTGGTAGCGAAAATTAAACCCAATCTCAGAGTAGCTGACTCGATTATGGAGGTAAAAAGTGGGTGACATCAGTAAAATTAACATGGCAGAATCTAATTTGTAGTTCTGATAGGTCTTTTAAATTGGTTCATTATTATCACGGGCTGAAGAGACCAAGGCACTCTCAGCTTAAGTGCACTAGGGAAATTGTTGAGGCTTTCATTATTCGAGTTTTCAACTGAATGATTTGTCTACAAAGCAACTAGCTGAGAGGTAACTGGTGTAGAATAAAGACAAAATCGCTAGCTAAAGTGCAATATGTACAGATTTAAGTGCCCTTCTAGTCATACGCAGAGTTAAAACGTGAGTTTAGCATCCCATAACATCATATCGTTGTATCACATGTACACTATCGCTTAGCCATTGGATATTTTAATTTCAAGTAATATTACAACAAAACTATTACAATAAATGCGCATCTAGGGCAGGTAACGCGCTGTGAAAAAAGCTAGAGTTAAAAAGTTACGAATTGAAACAGTATTAAAATTCCTAAAAGTTGTTGCCTAGTATACTACCCTTGCCAGTGCCAGTTTTGCAAAAAGCCAAACAAACGTCACAACCTATGCCCTCATGATAAATCGGTGTCGTAATTTGTTGTGAAATTCCATTTTAGTTCATGGGGACTTTAAATGTATCACGCACTTTGTCGGCGCGCTTGTTGCTTTTGTCCGTGAAATCTTGCTTTGTAAGTTTTTTCGTCGGTTTTTGATGGTGTTCTTACATAATAGTAGCTTTTAAACGTAAAAACGCTCCTTTGTCTGCTACCTATGGGACCCTTTGTGAGATGATCCAGTTTTAAAAGTGGTAGGATAACCAACGACTCATGCTTCCGGCTTCGTCGTAGATGAGTCCACAGTAAGCTTGTCCACTATCGTGACTGGGTTACGTCGGTTAATCGCTGTGAATGCTTTAGTACTATAACCTTAAGATTGTTTCCTAGTGCCAATATATTTAGCTCTAAATCCCAGATTTTTTATATTCCGCGCCTGGCTTGCAACTGACATTTGTTGATGAGAATGCCGGTACGTTTATTTTGCGATTTAGATCCGATCGCTCATCTTTTTGTTTTTACCAAAGGTATCATGGCAGAAGAGCAAGAAGTAGTGGAAGTAAATTACGAAGAACAGTATAGGTATGCTCTTCTCAGAGAAGTGAATGTTAGTTTACCAATTACTCATTTTCGTAACTAAGCATTTTTCTTTCAGAATACTGTCAGAAGAGAATAAAAAACTCTCCATAGACATCGCTAGTTTACAACTCAGCAATAGGAGTTTGGTTAATCAAAATCGTGATGAAAAGAAAAAAGTTATGGATTGTCGCCTTCAAATTAGCGATTTAGAAAGTCGTTTGCGAACGCTAGATAGCATCAAGACTGAATTAACTGAAAGCCAAACTCAAGCTGAGCGTTTGCGTCAAAGTTTGGATGCTAACGAAACAAAATTGGCGGCTACCGAACGTCGGGCTACGGAGGCGGAGAGTCTTGTTAAGGTGGGCTCCATCGCTGCTCACTTTCGAAATACTTATTTGTAGGTAAAGGATAGCATTATTGAAAAGCAACGGAAATTTTCTAAAGAGCTGGAAGGGAAGGTTCAGAACCTCTCTGAGGAAGTGGAAGGTTTAAAATCGAAATGTGGTAAATTAGAGGTGACTTTAAGCGAGGCCTTGGATAGGGCGGATGAATGTGACCGTTTGCGTGAAAATGTGGCCGCGAAAACCGCGCTTCTGGACAAAATTGCCGAGTCGTAAGCCGTCTTCGCATTTCCTCCTAACGCGCTGCTCTTCGTTAGATCTGGGGGTGTAAGTGAAAGTGGTTTGGCTGCTGCCAATCAGTACTTTAAAGAACAGGAGGCTAAATTTGTCGAACAGTTGGCGGAAATGAAGCAGGCTAAAAGTGAGCTTGAAAGAAGCGTGAAGGACTTGACCGACGAACGCGATTCCCTTCAAGAGAAGGTGGGTGGTGTCTAGTCTTTCTTCAAAAATGTTGTGCATGTCTCAATTCTTGCTCTTTTTAGATTGAGAACCGGGATGCGGACATTGAAAGCTTGAGAGAGAAGTGTGCTAACTTGGAAGCATCGGTAAAGGAGTCGAAACACTCGGACAAGCGTACGAAGGGCGATATGGTAAGCTGTCTTCAGGTTTGTCCAAACTGCCTTTAGGCAAATAACCGCTTGATTGGGCCGTCGCTCCCACCGTGGATTCTAGAGGAGAAGAAACCTGATCCGAGTGAAATAGAAAAGCTTAATAATGCGGACCCGGCCACTCTCCGGGCTCGTGTACTTGATTTGGAGGGTAAAGTACACGAGCTTAATCAGCTTCTGACCTACCGAGAAGATGTCATCCTCCGAATTTACCAGGTAACGTTAACCGTTTATACTCCGAAGTCTTTGCACGCACTCTTCCTTTGTCAGTCGGCTCGGAACGTGAGTTTCGGCTTTTGCAGCAAAGGTAAACCAATCGGTAACTCTACGATGAACATTCGACTAACACATCCCTGTAGATTGGCATTACTGATTTCGGGTTTGTATCCAGATCACTTGTTATAATGGTCGAATTGTCGCTCAAATAGGAGATACAAAAGAAGGCCTCTCGACTAGAGGCGGCGGAAGTGGAACGATCCAGTCTTTCCGCTCAGGTCAGCATTCTTAAACGAGAACTCGCAACCTTGCGTGAGGATGGAGGGCTACGCGGTGGCGGTCGGCGTTATGACGGCTACCCACCCGAAATTGAGATTGAAATCGAACGACTTCGGGGTAAAAGGGACCGCGAGTACCAGCGGAGAAAGCGGGCGGAAGCAGAGATGGATGAGATGGAAGTGGAGTTGAATGAGGTGAAAGAAAAAATGAAGAAAGTGGAGGAGGAGTTGGCTGAGATAGCCAATGCCCCAAAACCGGTAAATTGTCATCCCCAAGTCATTTTGCTACTAGTAGGATTGAATGGGATTGTTAAAACCTAGAGCAGCCTATTTGTACCCAAATTTTGATCAGGAATTGCGTCTACCATTTAATATTTGCTATTTTTAACTGTCATCTTAGAATTTGTAGAATGATAGTGCGATTGTGACTTATAGCGCTAGCCTCGATTGTTTTTGCTACCAGGTTATTCACTCTGGCGACCCGGCTGATAAGGCTCGCATCACCGAGCTACAAACGGCAGTCAATCAGCTGCGCTTGGACAATGAAGCTAAGCGCTCAGAACTGTTTGATCTCAGGTCCCGTTTTGACGAAAAATCGGCCCAATTGGAGTCTTTCTCTTCAGAGGTATGTCCCCTAATCGACGTCCCCTTGACCTGGGTTCATCTCGCTATTGCTATTGCTGCTTATTAAATGGTAGAGGACTGATTTGGCGCCTTTTCTCCTTTAGATGAAGACAAGGGAGCGTCAGGTGAACGATCTGACGGCAGAGTTGACTACCAAGACGACCCAATTGGAGCAGGTGAACAAAGAGCTGGAGGCAGTGCGTCTTCGCGTGGTTCGTGGAGGCGTTGAGACGGAGCGCTGGCAGACCGATTTGAATAGTGTGCGGACCACCAATCGCTTTCTCGCTCAACAGACCAATGAACTGCGTCTCCGCCTTACCACTACCGAAGCCCAATTGATTGATGCTCAGAAACGCATCGTTTCTCTTTTAAAATCCAAAAGTAAATTTTAGTGGTCAGCATGAATTCTCCTTTTGAGTCTACTGTACCACTACTTTTTGTGCCTGCTTTAGGTGACGCACCACTGTGCAACGGAGTTACCGAAGACGACGAACTATTAGCTAAAGACAAAGAGATCGCAGACTTGAAGTCCAAGGTCACTGATATTGAATCACAACTTACCAAAGCGAAGGAAAATGTTGCTGATTTGGAGGCTTCCAGATCTGAGATTAACGAATTGAGAACTAAGTGCGCTGCTCTGACGGTCGAGCTTGAGTCTGAAAAGCATCGCGTCAACTCAGAAACAGTAAGTCTTTTCTTTGCATTGTTGTTTATTGTTTTTTTGCGGTCCCATAAATATTGGATAGTTGATTTGTTTATTCACCTTAGATACAAAATTCTGACGACACACACCGAATTACACAGCTACTGTCCGACCTGAAGAAGGAGCACCAGTCATCCACTGCGTACGCTGAACGTTGCACAGAACTGACGAAACAGTTGACTGAGCTGGAGTCGACTCTGGCTGAGACTCGTGAACGGTTGAACGAGGCGACGAGTGAGAATCGACGCGCTGATTTGGAGCAGGCTGCTGCCCATGCGGTCGGCGCATCCTCTCCTCCGGCGAAACGGGTTAGGCGAACCCGTTCCAGCAACGCAAACGTTCCTGCTGCCGTCTCTCAGGTAACTATCTAACTCTCCTCTTACCAATCCTCACATCTGCTGCACTGGACGGATAGCTTTAACATATCTGGTATTTTAAGGATAAACGCATGACACGCAGTCAGACTGCGCCTCAGGGTTATGGTAAGCCAAAGCTATCGTGAAATAACAGGGAGTAACCTCCTCTATCTTTCCAACTGTCCCTTAGTTTCACTGACGTGTAAACAAATATGAACCCATTTATCTTTTTCATCCCCAGGAATGCGCTGCTTGTACGGAGCTCAAGCGTCACGTTCAGGCTCTTGAAAGCGACCTTGCCGATGCCAACACGAAGATTGGCAACTCTGTCACAGAGGTGGGCTCCGTAGTTAGCCATTTCAGTCCCTCTTGAAACGGGTCTTATTGTTAATTTTGTCGCCTTATAGTTAAATGATTTGCGAGCACGACTGAGTGAAGCGGGTGAAGAAGCATGCAGACTGCGTCAGGAGGTCTCGAGTCTTCACGAGGATTTGGCTGCCAATGCTAGCGGCCTTAAGAAGCTTCGTCACGTGGCTTGCGCCTACCTTGAAGACAAATCGTCATCGGTCCTGGCCGAGCAGCTACGCCAACTCCTGGCGGTGGAGTAGTGTTGTGGCTATCGCGCACGCTGTTGTTCTGCCTGTCACGGCTTTATGTACATTTTCTCCACTCCACTCGGCAGCTAGGAGAACTGCGTCGGAATAGCGCGTAGCATTTGCGTTTTTTGACCGTTTATACTTGTGTTCCCAAGGTCCACATTTATGTAACATATTTTTTTGATGATAAAGATCAGTGTTTGAGTGATCTCTTTGTTGTTCTTCTGTGCCGGCAATGTTACCCTTTACCACTATTTAAACCACAATTTGTAGTCGCGTCATTATCTGGATCTTTTCGCCCTTTGATGCAGTAATATACGGCCTAGGATTTCTTTTAGTGTGTTTTAAAATCAGTTACTTGCTCCTTATCCGTAGTTGTAGCGTGAAACTTGTTTAATCCGGGGCGGGGGCTGCTTAGTAGCAGCACCGACGGTAACCCCATTGTTAGACCAAGCGAACTGGTGACTTAGCGGTGAGCGAATCACTTGGTGGTTGCTAATGTTGCTTCATGGGAGACGTCTAATGGGGCATCTGAGGCTTGATATACTGCTTGGGGAGTTACGGTATCGTGTTTTTCAGACTTCAATGCGCCTCTTGCGTTGTCTGGCTGCGTCTTGCCACCCAGTGCGGTTATTCCCCTCCCCACTGACCTACGCAGCTCAACGATGCGTTCAGACCTTCGGCATGCGGTTCGGCTTCTGGTCTGGATTGAGGTCCTCTCTCAGTGCGCTGAATAGTCTGACTGAGGTGGAGGGTCGACTGGTTGGCACTGATGCGATGGGAAATCGATACTTTGAAGCGGAGCCAGATAGGGATAGTGAGGTTCCGCATCGCGCAGCTAGACCGAAACGCTTCTTCCTTGTTCCCGGGCAGAAGTCTATTGAGGACTCATGGGTGCAGTTGAATACTGGTTTGTTTTAGCCATTAGCACTGGTCAAAGACAGTCATTATTTTAAATTGTTTGATTTTCGATATGCATATTTTATTTTCCTGCTACCTCTGTGGAACTCTACACTGATGCTCCCTTTCACCCCAAGTTTGTCCATTAATGACTTCGATACTTCGATAGACTGATGCGTTTTCCGGATACTTTAGACTTTAGAAGTCCTCAAACTGCTCCTAATTGAGCCCCCTCTATTTGCGGTGCATAAAATTAAAGTTTGTTTTTCATAGTTTTTAGAGCAGAAATTAAAACTATTTTGAGATCTTGTTTGAATAAAAGAATCTTTTTATTTATCGAGGAGCATGGTTTTGAGAAAAAATTCCATTTCAGAATGAACTCACTGAACAGAATTATTGCCAAGATTGCTTGTAGTGATGGGGGCCTACGATCCGTATTTCATAAACGGGTTAAATTAGTGTTTTGCTTATACAAACTTTGCCTTTTTTTTCACGAAAACCATGCAAAAGTTATTTGATAAGCTATTCTCATGGAGATTTATTAGGTGAAATCGTTTTTGAAGACTGGTTCCACCGTTTATTATCATACCTAGCCTTTCCTTGATGGGCACCTTTTTGGTATCCCTAAAGCAGTTTTAAAGTATGCAAGCCGCCTTACCATGAGTGTGGAAAGATGGAAACAGGGGTGAGATGAACGGGCCTCCATGCCATGGGCGTGGATGTCGAGTTGTGGGAAGTTAAAGGGGGGGTCTCCGCAGTCTAAGTATAGCTGTGCTGAATTACAAAGGCGACGTTTTTAGGTCAATTTGAAAGTGTTGCGAGACCTCTTTTCTTCGACTGAATTTTCTGTTTTCAAAATCTTTTCTCTGCATTCCTCATCATAGCACGGTGAAACATTGCGGAGGATCAGCTGGGTTGTATTATGCCTAAGTGTAACAGTACAATTTTTCAAAGGTGTATGCATTGTCTCTAGGCAACTCCTCTGTTTATGATACTGAGGCCTGGATCTAGCTATCGTGTTCACTTTTTCTTTTTGCATTAATCAGAACTTCCGCGTCTTCCGAGTGAGTGGGATGCGTGGCTGCGTTATAGACGTGCAGACCCGCCTACACTGGAGGAAATTGAGAGGAACACGAAGGCTGCCCAAATACGTGCGATTAAGGGTCGTGAAAGCGAGGCATGTTTTTGCATTTGCGCCTTTTGATTCTATGGAAAAAAGGGTGGTTGAAACGCAGTGTTTGCCGTGATCTTACTATTGGCTAATTGATAAACTGCTGGATCTTTACTTTGACGTCTTGCTTCATCTGACTCAGTATTTTTGGTTCATGGATCAATCCCCAGCTCTTGCTACTGCTGATTCATGCCTATTTCTGGTTTCCTTCAGGCTGTCATTGCCCACCATCCTGATCATATTAGAAAGGTAGATATATTAATTCTGTCATTGCAATGGTTAATCAGATCGGAATGCCACAGTTGATTGGACAGTTAAATTTGGCATGTCATAGACTTAAACTAGCCCTAGTGACACTATTTTTCGCTCTAATGATGAGGTGATGAAATCACGATTAAGTGTTTCTCACCGCTTGGTTACATGTTGGCCGTAATAGTCAGTTGGTGCAAATTCTGACGAGTACAGCTTTCATCTGATCAGGACTATTAGGTGTCAGTTAGTAGGTAGCCGATTTACTAAATCTTATAAAGCTGCAATAGAAAAACGGTGAACACGCGGATGTGCTAAATTTTTTCAAATGGAATAGTAATCAAGTTAGGTATTGCTACCTGGTTTTGGGTGTATTCGCTTTATAGCAACCCCTTTAAATTCGTTGTCGCTTGTCTCTAGCCTTGACTCAAGTCTCCCAATTGACATCTGCTTCGTGTTCAAAATTCAGGCTACACTTAATTTCGTTTTCATTACCTAAAACCTTGCCAAATAAGTACCACATCGACGTTTGGAATTGTCTGCGAAGCTACTACTCGAAAATAGCCTAAATTATCTGCAACTATTCACCAAAAGACATTTCTAAAAGCGGGATGATTCGAAAAGCTAATTGTGACTTGGAACGAGTGTTCAGTGACATTTGCTATAATTTTTTTAAATTAAGGTAAACTGTTTGGCATCATGGATACTCGAATTTAGTGCTTGAGGAGGTGAAACATTTAACACAATCCCAATAGCAAGCTACTAGCTAAAATTGTGATAAACTTGTTTACCGCATGAAGAAACTGTAGTAGTTTCCATGAGGCGCTTTTCTTATCGTACGTTTTGTGTCATATTTCTCCTTCGTAACGCCCCTCTTTCATACTTTCAACACAGGAGAAATTCAGAGAAGAATTGAGACGGCGAGCAGTCGAAAAGGGCGAAAACTCATCAAAATTGTCCTCCTCATCCAGAAATAAGGAGGACGTGCCCTTTCCGCGGCATCCTGGTTTGGAGGTGACTCCCGGAGAACAGGGCTGAAATGTAATTTCCTTCTGAGAGTATAACTTACCTCTTTCTCATCTTGATTATTCATAAATGTTATCATTCGTGTTTTCACTTATACGATTTCATTATAGATAGGACAAAGTAGTCAACAGTCTTATTCAGGTCTTGGAACCTGCCTTCAGAGCAATGGACTTAAATGGGGATTAGTTTCACAGTTCACAAGCACCATCTGTCATAGTTCCGAATTGACAAGATTGGCTGCGGGACCTCTCGTTAGAGAATATATTTATTCCTAATGAATACGATAGGTTCTTCCATCATTTTAGAGTTTTCCGATCATTATCGCTTAAGCTTCTATTTATCGTTTACAAGTGGGTGGAAAATTAACTAAATGGGTGAAAGGCCACAGGCATACGGTATGCTGGTTGTTCTTTTCTTGGGTGGAAGGGCCTGTGCAGCACGCAGGTTTTTGAATGTGATTTTCGACTCGTTTCTAAGACGGCTCTAGGTGAGGATTACTTCAACTTCTTCCTGTCGGAGACCGGAATACCCTTTAGGCATTTCTGAAGGAACCGTTGTTATCGCGTCCTTGCTATAGACGACTAGGATGCTCATTACAAATTGTAGGGTCCCACAAAAAGTACCTAACCTTTTGCTATTCGTTACAGAGCGTAGGTATACTGTCCTCTTATTTCAAAGGGGGAAGATCTTATCTCCTCTGTAGTCCCCCCGTAATGTGCATCCAAGTGATGACTATCGACCTTTCTTGTCATCCGCATCAGAAAATCGCTTGCAAAGTGGGTCAGACAGTTGAGTGAGAGGTAAAAGAGAGGCCGAAACTGTGGCTGGGACTGAGTTTATTCATTGTCTTCTAGAAACAGGCGAAGTGCTATACAGATGTACAGTTGGTAATCTTGTATTTCCTTGGCATGGTGAATCATCAAACTGAATGGCTGACGAAGAACTTTGTCGTTATCACTTTTTATTATGGAAAATTTCACTAGACTATTTCTTTGTAACTTTACACTTCAGGAGAAAAAAACGATCATATTTGTGTCTAGGGCGCCATCAACACTGGAACAATTGCAGTGAGTATTTAACTACTAGGTTCCTCCCATGGCTTTGGATGATGGTCGAATAAATATCTAACGGTTACCTCAAGTCTTGCAGAAAGAAGCGGTAGGTAGTGGGGGTAGATACGCCCTTCATCTACTGTGCAGTTCCCAAGTTCTCTATGGCCTATTCCTCACAAACAATGGTTAGACGAGGCCTCAATGGACGATTAGTGTGACAGAAGTTATCCCCCTTTTTTCGTATGACTCAAGCATCCGCTAGCGGGCCAGAAAGTGTTCATATCATATTTGATTGTTTTAACGTGTAAGAAAATCCATGTCCGGAACAATGGCGCGTTGGATCTGTGTATTGATTCGGCTTATAGTTTATGAGTCTGGCATAAATTTCAGCTGAAGTTGCTTAAAGTGGATTGTTTTAAAAAATTTCTTAAGGGATCCAAACGATGGCCGCCCTTTGGGAACGGAGTACATTCAACCTCTGAGGACTAGCTATCAGGGCAAACTAGCTGCTATGATTGTCGGCTCGAATTCGCTGAATAAACTCAACATTTGATGGGATTTAGTGCCTTCGAGTATGTTCCATGAAAGGGAGGCCTTAAGAGCAAAATAACTATGGGTCAAAGATCAGTGGATTGCCATGAGTAGTGTCCTGCTCCAGCATTCATTGCATTCAAGAAAATGTTAACATTGTTACCATAGTTGCAGGATTTGCCTGGGATACATTCAAACGCGAAAGGCATGGCAACGTTGTGCATTTGTTGTGATTTGCCATGCGGAAAAATTCAATCAAGCTACAGAAGTTAGGTAACCTAACTAGTCAGCGGTGGTTGTTATCTTACAAAGGCGAATTGGAGTCGAGCACGCACTAACCGGGGGGGGGCAGTCTATTCCAAGTGGAGGATAACAGTGCTTCCAGAAGGTGCCATTGACTTCCCTAGTCTGAATTGCATTTACGCTTTCAATAAGACACCTCTGTGATGTTCATCATTTAACATAATCATTCGTTAATGCGAAATAATTTGTCAGTAAATAAATTTCAGTAAAATTTCCTAGATTGAAAGAAATGGTTGCCTAAGTAGAGAAAGTTCGTGATTTCATATGCGAGAAATAAACACAAAAGATGGCGGAACTCTTAGTAGAACCAGTTCTTCCACACTCATCTATCAATGGTACGAAAACAACAAGTAGGAAACAGAGCCCATAGCACTTCGTCAAGATGTCGATTTTTGTCGTCTTCCACCCGTAGGTGTATGCATGGGCGGCAACAAAGTCGGGGCATGAACATCAGCGTCCTTTTTGCTCAAGAACTGTGCAGCATCTTCCAACGAAAATGGCTGGCTCATAAATGGCCAAAAATACAGCTTCCCCCTAACTTAAGTAACTTCAAAGGTGATCGAGAATTTTACATTGCGTTCTGAATTATATGATCTCGTTTGGCGACCTAAATCGAAGTCCACGTCCCGACAGAATTGAATCGGTCTGTGATCTGAAAACGACGAATGAACGAACGCAACTGAAGGTTGGCACCGGTCAAGTAATTTCGATTCTTTTTATGCTTTGCTAAGAGAAGAAGTATTTGAGTGAGCATACCAATGTAATAACAGTAAACATCTGAAAGTATGTTGGTTGCCTTGGGAATCTTTGAGTCCGTACTTAACGATTTTTCCCTCTCCTGGAAAGCAAAGAAAGGTTATTCACTCTAAGGTAGATGATTTAAGTAATGTGTGATTTGTGTTCTAATCGAGGAACATTTAGTACATGGGATTATAAGATAGTTTCTTTTATTGCCAAACTTTCGATGGAGATAAGGCATATGGAACTTGGATTTCCAATACTTCAGGGAAGACAAAAATTGCCTTTTGTAGTAGTTAGGTGAAGTTACCTAGGTGAAGTTTGTCCACACCTGTTTTCGTCAAGTTTTCTAATGCATCGAATGCGCCTAAATCGTGTGTGTTTATACTAAAGTCACATGTCTAAAAAACGCAGGTAGATTTAACTGTCTGTACCTGCATCAGATATTTAAAACTGTCCTATTTGGAGCACTCACCCCCTTTTTCTTTGATTTAAGTTGACGGCAGTGCCCTCAGGGTTCTCTTCTTCATCTATCGGAACCTCTGGTTGGGCAATCAGCAACAACTGAAAAATTAGAAGTAAACCTGTAATGATGGTTGGATTCATGCCGTTTTTTACTGTGATCTCAAGATCGAACAAAGATTAGCCTTTGCCCTGTTGGTGCTGATCTCGAGCATAAATATTGCAGAATTTCGACTTAAATGAAAAGGCCACAACGGTAGCCGAGTCCATTCAGAGTGTCCCCAAAAAATGCAGAAAAGCATCTTTTAAGTTCCTTCTTTTTGGCTGCTGTTAAAAAGCTGTACTTAAACCATTGCGCGAATGCTTTGGGGCTGCAAGCCAGCAATCCTATCTTGCAGACAGGTAGGCAGGTAGAAAGTCTGAAAATTAGCGCAAACGCCAAGACGACCGACAGAGGCAATACAGACTGCTGCCGATGATGATGCTGATGATGGTGGCGGTGGTGACGATAATAAATACAGACATAAATGTACAAATGGGAAGAGGAAAACAGGTAAAAAGGCAGTGGCGGGCTGAAAGACAGCTAGAAAGAGTAGTGAGCAGGCAGACTGACAGTGATGTTTGGACAAATGAGGACTGACAAAGGAACAAACGTTGCGGCGGGTAAATATCCACATTGGCAGAACGGAACATATATAAACACCTAAAGAGGTATGCAAACAAGTGGGCATATAAATAGTCAGATAGACAATAAAGGAGAAAGCTAAAGAGATAGAGCGAGATACGCATACGGACAGACAAAGTGGCGGAGGTACTAATAAATTGACGGATGCAGGCTGGGACAAACTGACTGGAAGAGGGAAAGAGACGGTAGGTACAGAATGATAGAGGCAGACAAATGGATAGATCAGTGGATTCATTGGGACCAGCTTCGGACGGATGGATTTGAGATAGGTGAATGGGGTTGAGATGGATGGATAGGTAGGCAGGTAGTGGCCGACAGTTAGACAAACCTCTTTCTTGATACAGGCGATGAAGAAGCCGTTGTGTAGGTTGGAGGGCGCAAAATGAATGCATTGCGAGGCAGTAATGAGGTTAGGGGCTGCTTCACCGGCAGAGATGGCCGCCTCAGCCTCTGCGAGCGCGGGAATACCAGGTGGCAGGCGACACACGAAGCCGGGAGTTGAGGTGGCGGGTCGGGAGGATGTAGCGTTAGCCTCCACCTCGCGCTGCAACGTGCAGTTGGCGTACTCCACACACCGTTGCACCGCCGTCTCCGTCTCATCTGCGTCCTCTGAGTGGCTCACAAATATCACCGTGCGCACCTGGTTGACTGAATGGTGGGAGGGTGAGATGGATCCCACGATCAAATCCCACTTTATCACCCTTTGTGTGTGTTGGTTATTTTCACTTTGTCTGTGAGATGTCAGCTATTTGAAAATATCCAATTCGTGAAATCTCTTTTGGCCAGCCTTTAGAATATCATTGAAACCTGCTTTGATTGTATGGTGCTCTTAAAATCATCCATTTTTAATTTTCATTCTATATCGAACGGTCATTACAGAAAATCCTGATGAAGATATTCCATTAACTACTGACGCTACCGATCCCCAGACAGTCACGAAGCCAACACCAACACTAATCAACTACTATGAGGTATGTATCTAGTGCCACCAAAAGATATCCCATGTTCAAGGCACCGTTATGGCTTGTCTTTTAATAAGCAAAACGGAATGTCTATGTATAGTATACCTACAGAACTGAAGTGAGTGAGCGATTTCTATACCAGTGGAGATGGAACATAATTTCAAACGATATGTTTTATCTAAGGTCATCGATGACAATAAATGGGGGGACTACGACTTCTCGCCTACATGATACTCTGGTACATAAATGCTGTCCTACTTATACATGGGATGCAACGAATACGGACGAAGGGACCTAAATTTAAGCTAACCAACTTTTCCATTCCCAAAGTGGCACAGACATGGGTTTTTATCGACGTGCTCACTACCCGCATTGATGCTGGTAGATATTTTTTGTTAAAGCTTATGATAAACTGTGCTATCTGTACAGCACTTTAACTAAATTAGTAGTAGTCACCAAACATCAAAAATTCCCGACTGAACCTGATAAGCATTTTTGGGCCAGGTAGACACTGGCTTTTAGATGAATTCCTCATATACGACTCAATTAATATCAGGTAAGTCGGTTCTTAGAAAGGGTGGTTTATATGGCCAGACTGCAGTAGCTATCTAAGAGATGAAAATGAGTCCATTAACCGCATTTGCAATTCATTATGTTTCTCCAATAGGGCGCAGAACAGACCGGTAATGCATTGTATAAGGCAAAATGAAGGCAAGCGTGAACCCTACTGATGTTACCTTATTACGTTGATGTGGACAGATAATATATCCTCCATTTCGAATGCGTCAATGTATCAAATTACGTATTCACTGTCCGCTGGTTGCAAAACATGGAGGTTTGTGAGATTACCATTGATGGAAAATCTTTCAAATTAATGAACTGGAGAAAAATTGACAAAATGAGACCAACGAAGTTCGGTACTAAGGTACTAGTTCCTTCGAAGTGAAAGAATTGTTAGGCAAGTCAAATTTTTTTTGGATTGGAAATTGAGGAAGAATTTCTAGAAGGGCATTGGTTAAAATTCTCCGTCTTTCTTATAAAAGCCACCATACCGGGTTCATTATCTGTCTTATTCGTATCTTTTTGTCTCTAGAAGGCAAGAAAAAACTTCTCTGTCGGCCTGCTCCTTCCTAAAGACATCGTCCTAACTAAATGCCCCTATAAGTTGCAATAGGTCAAGCATGAAAAGCGTTTGTAATACGATAGTGGTTTATCCCTCGGTTCTGGTGAGGCGCCACTTTTTGTACTTTGAATTAGCCCCCTTGTACCCCACTGGGTGGGCTGGCATTTTGGGCCATGCCAATACCCAGACACCTTCCCTGCGCTGAATATATTCTGCCCGAGTATTTTGTCTTCTTTCGTCTTGGGGGAGTCCCGGGAAGCTACAGTAACAGTAAGAGCTGTGAAGCATGCCTGCAAAGGACGTACATTTCAAAGCGTGCTTCAGGTAGACGGCATTCTTCGACAACAATTCCGCTCGCTTTGTAACCTTCTGTGGATTATCGTTGGGTGTCCACATATCCTTGAACATTGATAAATCTGAAAAAAAAAGGAATTTGTCCGTGAGTCTGGCGATAATCACCAATACCGTCAAAACGATTAAGGCCATGATGCTTAATTTTGGGCATGCTTAGAGATCGGAAAGTTTGATTGTTGGTAGATTTCACACTAACATGTTTAACTCAGAAATGGAGAGAAAAGTGCGATTCCACATAATTTAAGTTTTACACTAAATTTGACATCTCAGTGTGTTACTTCTTCATTAATCGGCAGTAAAAAGGGACTGATATGTACAGGCACCCATAGGAATATGAATTTTAAAAGTTAGTAACCGATGAGAGCTTAAGAGCTTTGTTGAAATTTGAATGGCTAAGTAGGGAGGTGGGAATCATTTTTAATCATATTGCCACTTTATCAAACCAAAGCTCAGCTGGGTGGACTGCTGGCATGCACGCACGCGTGTACCGGTGCACATGCTAGGCGGCCAACCAATTGGATGTCACCAATCGATCGATCGATCGGCCCAGAGCTATCGCATTCGTGAACAGCAACTGGAGTGAATCTTGCTCAGTGGTTGACCAATACCTGGTCGAGCATTTAGTATATAAGCTCTGGTTTTCAAGCTTATTTCAACTGCCAAACGGATTGCCGCTACTTTATTTGCGACTTTCGGGCAGGCATCGTGGAGACATGAGTCATGCCTGCGAAGGTCATGACTCATTTCACCTGTGTCCGCGTACTACCCGCAGTCTGGCTTGCATGTGTTATAGCGGTGGACATGAGGGTGATTGGATAAGGCCTGTTTCAGTGGGCGCGACTTTCGTTTCAAAGCCTTTACAAAGGACTTTAAGAGCTGGGATAGCTAAGGCGTTTTAAGACTGTCGTCAATGCATTCGATTAAACAAACATATTACTGTGAATAAATGCAGATAAATAAATGCAAATAAGTTATTAGCGCAATAAAGTAAACGTGCACTAAATAGGTGCGAAAGCAGTGTGACCTAGGGTGTACAGATTGAACTGAGGATCATTGTTCTTCTTTTAAGAAAAATCCGCTAAAAAGCAAAACAACGGTTGGGGTGGCAAACTAACCCTCATTTTCACATTCAATGTAGTAGATGGGGTTGACGACACCAGTTTTCATGTCCATGGACTCAAGCACGATGTGACGCAGGCCCCTATAGGTCTCGCCGCCGGGATTCAGCGTCAAGAAGTCATCTGTGATCATCCTAGTTGCTAGGGCGTGTTAAAAATTAGTAAGTCCATCTCATCGCTATGCTGTGTGTTGCCTGTCCCTCTAACGGGTTCCGGATATGCGATGACTTACGTGGGCGCATTTCATTAGGTCTTCAGACGCGATCCTGCAGCTGTCTCCGATGGTCTTATAATTCAGTAAGACTTCGTTAAACTTCAACTAATTTTGAAAGTACCATCGAGATGTAAAGCATTGTTTGGAAAATGAATTGTGTTGTACTGCTTGGAAGGAAGCATACTTGATTGCAGTATTAAGTCTCAACCTTCCCTGTATCCGTAATCAACATAGCAAGATGAAATGGATATCCATTCTCGACGAACAACTTGACAATAAATCTTTTCTCAGCTTAGGTACTCTAATGCTAGGGGAGTGTTAATTACCTTGGCCGTTTGAAGCAAGTTTTAACAAGCGTTGTTTATTGAGATTTGTGGTTGTACGCTAGTCCAACGAAATGAAAAAAAAAACAGGTGCGGATTTGGATAAGCAAACTCGTGAAGTTTAATTTGAAAGGGCTCTCCAAATGTGCTTTTCGAATATTCATGGACATTGTTGAACTTACTTTAAAAAACACATAATGAAATGTACTGTTGGCAGAAGTGAATTCAATAGAATAGACCTTATTATTTTCCAGATTTTAATAACGGTGAGTTTGAGATGCTGGAAGTATTTTTGTAACTTCACGACAACAGCCAACAATAACATCAACAAGAGTTTTACCTATTTCAAGCCAACTACACCTCAATACACTTTTAACGAGGTTTATGCATCGCCTATGAAACTTTATTGGGTTCATTACAATGACACATCTTTGGCCACGTGAACTTCATTGCATAACACGGATTACCGCTAAACGCTGAAAAAGAAGGTCGTACTAGGTAAACATAAAATTTGACAAATCGTGATCACTTGGTGTTCGCGATCAAAATTAAGGGCATTTAATTCTAGAACGCTTTTATCGGGTTCACCAAAATGCGGTAGAGTTAATGAGTCTTCCAACTGTTATGATAGACAAGTTTAAATGGAAGGGAAAAAGGATGGAATTGTTCACGTACTCGAAACAGGCAGAAAGTTGGTGGAATTTAGGTCTATCCACAATGCCATTGATGCAATCTTGGGTAAATTGTGGTATCAGGATACATGGACATAAGCCAATTTGAATCTGTTTAGCAAGTGTCAGACATTCAGAGGGATATTTTCTGATTCTACTAAGCATCCATTCAATTTGAACTTCCTGAAACTTACAGTAGTCTGCAACTGAAGATCATCTTTGGATCTAGATGCTACGATTTTCGACTCACTTAAGGTCGATTGAAAGTATGTAAACTCACATTTTTGGGTCAATTAGCTGAATTCAGTGTTTCAATAAGGGTAAAGTAGCTGTTAGACCTTTTTACCGTTTCAGGACATTCACAGGAGTAATTTCTGATTCATTGAGTTTTATAGAGTTCTCCACATAACACCATTTAGCGGCGCGTTTCAGGAAATTGGATTGACGTTCCTAGACACCTTTTGGTATGAATCCTTGAACGCACGAGCAGTTTAAGCTATAATCGACTTGGGTCAGCAAATTAGCAATGTTTAGAAAGCCGCATTAATGCAGCTACATTGTATAATGTAATGCACCATTACGCTTTCAAGGTACGAGAACACAAGCATTTAATGTGGAAAATTACCAAGATTTAATAACACAAATGTACAAAAATATTATCCTCTCTTATCCCCTCGTGAGGGCTTGTTTACTTTTGACAAGAACTTAGATTACTTAAGAAGATTGTTTATCCACTGGCACGATATCGCTAACTGTCGTTATTTGTGACACCCGATATCTTTCATTGTATTATCGGTACATGGCTTCAGACAGACGATTGGTTTAGTGGTGAGAAAATTTAAACTATCCCATCTAAGGGCTATTTGAATAGCTAGCAAAGGAGTTCGTGTTTTGAGATTTTCACAATACCAATTTTCTTCACATAGCACCTACTTCTGCAGCCGCATTTGGGAATCAGCTTAGGATCCTCGTTCTCCTTGGCCTGTCGAACAATACGAACGGTGGGGACGGGAGTGACGGTGGGAAATTTGTTCATCAGCAGACCCTCGAGGTGGATGCCGTTGAGGCTGTTGGGGTGGTTGACCAGCATTACCTCCTCCCCCGGTCCCATGAAAGCCAGGAGACAATGGAGTGCAAAGAGGTTGCTCTTGTCCTGAAAAAAAAAAATCATTCCAACAACATCACATTCGAACTGCTTTTGTGAAGAGAAAAATCAAGGGTGATAGAAGGTTGATTTATCGCAAGGAAGTGATAACGTTGGATAGGGGTTTATTTTAAGTTAAGCATAACTAATTCAGTTTTTTTTTTTCATTTTTAGAAGACAAATGCATCATATCTTTAGAAGTTACAATTCACAGTCTTCCATGATTATGATTTAATAAAAATCAAAGGCATAATATCTCTCCGGACGATGGTTCGGTTCAAGAAATGACCACATCTTGCGTGTGTGCGCATGTGTGCATGCATGTGAGGCAAACCGTTTTGAGATTAGATTGCGTCTGAAGCAAAGGACAAGTCATTTTTTGTTGTAGCCGAATGATATTTTATTTAATGCTACAATGTAGGAACCTCAGTCTTTTGCAATTTGGATTTACACTCATGATCGCTCAGACATCCATTGAGTCTACCAGGGAACTACTAACGGGCTTGTCTGTCCTGGTTCGTCTTCAAGAGTAGCTTGAACGGTGCAAATCAGTATTGCATCTGAAGGATATTTGTGAATGAAGATGGGTGAGTGGCTACCTTTTTGTCCAGACAGTGTCGAACCGAGAGTTTATTTTTAAGGGAAGACTGACATTTTTTTCAGTACCTACAATTTTTATTTGAGGTCCGTTAAAAACATAGTTAAATATATTTTTGATAAAGGAACACTATAGCTGGCTTCACAGTGGGTTCGGTTAATGAAATGCGTAAGCGTTTTGTGTACGACATCGTAGCGGATGGGACAGCCTTTGAGGGTATGTGCGTGCATTCTGGTTGCATAACACGTTATTTAAAATAGAATTTTCTGAATTTTACTGTAGGCATATTTCAACTGCCACGGTCTGACTCATCTCAAGTAAGTGGACATTTTTCTTTCACTTTAAATTAATTCAGCACAGTTTTGGAGTCGGATCGTGTACGAATGGAGAGAAGGAAAGTATTTTCTTTATGAAACTTTAATTATTTGTTTAAATCTTCGCTTCGGTTTCAATTACACTTAAGGCTTCGCCTTTGTACTTCCACTTAGCAGCATGGCCTCCGGACCATGCCAGTAGTTTCCCCGCCCTTCTCTACTTCAGCAATACATATTCTGTAGTAGCATTGTGTCTTATTGCTTCTTCACGAAAGTCTCGGGCTGCTGCGGAAGGCAAACTTGACTCTGATTGACAAATATCCTAACTTGTATGACTAAATGTTAAACATTAGCACGACGGAAAGGGGGTAGATGCTGCAGATGGTAGAATCTTCGATGGCCCCTAATCGAAGGGTTGAAAATGACTTGAGCCTTCGGCAACTACCCCAGTCTCGTATTCCGTAGAGTAGCTATTAACAACTGGTGAAGTTAACACGCGACACATCCTTCACCTCCCCACCAACTGAATAAAACCCAGCTAGATATGACTGGTCAGCACCAAAGTGAAAAAAAGCAGCAAAGAGGAGCAGATGTAAAACCTTATCTCCACGACACTATTTTAAATTTCGTAACTTATTAAATGACCCTTAGGCCAGTTTTCGTACTATAAGAGATGCGCATAAGAGATGGACAGCACATTTCTCCTTCCCCCAACACATTCCCTAATCAGGACGAGGCTCCAGATCCAGTAGTATCGCCGAGAGGGACCAGTGGGGTTTTGGTCAAATGACTCGGTAGCAAATCTACAGAAGCTTCTCGTAGTCATTATGAAAAGGAACGAGAGCGAAACATATTACCCAGAGAGGATTTGAGCAATTAACTTTTAATTGGTTAAGTACACAAATACATGCGCATTACTTTCAGGAAGACACCGCCTTGGGCCTACCCTCGCCCTCTGTATTTTTCTCAAAATATTTTTCTAAGTAATGGCTATGGTTTTTTTCTGGACATCAACATTAGACAACAACATGCCAGAATGAAAGTAGTGGTCAGTTGGGAAAGAATCAAAAGTGGAATAAAAACGGAGGTGGATAGGTTGGGTTTATTTATCGTTATTTAGAGACCCTACGTCACTGATTAGTGGAATTAGCAAACACGGGCTTAGGATGAAGATTGCAATGATTATTTAAATCCGTAAAATGCTTAAGAAGAGTGAGCATAAAAGACAACATGAACCTATTCGGCTACCATACAATTCGCTCAAGAGATGGGAAAACCACCGATAGTTTTTGCAAAAATTCGCGACAAATATGCATAAAAGGATCCCGTAAATTTATGATGTGTGCTGATCAGAGTAGGGGAAGCGTATGCGTCAATCTGCGAAGCAGTTTCACTTTTGAAATTCACACTTGCTTTATTCTTCGTGTCTATCAAAACCAAACAAGTAAATGCAGCTTTTAAGACAACTATCACTGATAAGAAGAGACATCAATTCAATTATTACCATCTTTCAGCCACAAAATCTTTCATATTAACAGAGTAATTTTCCTTCTCAAGTAACGACAACAATGTGTCGGACGCAACTAACTCTATGGAATGGAATAAAAGTGGTACTTCGTAGTAGACGACTCCTTGAATGTGAGCATAAAGATAACTTTGGCCTACTAGAATTGAATCAAGGAGTTTGGGCGATGTGTGGGCAAGGTTCTCACCTGAATAATCAGGAATCGATCACGTACGATCTGGGACTCCATAATAGCCGCACGGTCCGCCGTGTTGAAGACAAAAACGTCGGGACAGTGCTCATCCTCGGCGAACTCCAACGCGTTGGGCAGGCGACCCTTAACTCGTGTGAAGTTGTTTTCCTTCAACCAGTTCAGCACAACCTCGGACCTTTACGTGGGATAAAGCACCATCCAGTACTCATCGCAGTCTATGCTTCATCCGTGTATTATACTTAAGGAGTGCGATTGGATTAAGACCCGTCAGAATTACAGCCAGGACAGATACTTATCGGAGGATGCTATCAACTCTCAGACATTAAGGGGAAAAAGGAAACTTCTTCATTGGTTAAATTAGGAGAAATTGTTGATCTAAAATAGGTGAAAAGGAATCATGACCACTTTTTGGCCTGATGAAGGTTTATTGAATTTTGCCAAAATTGTTGGGATACTAAGAGGTTACTTAAGATTCGATTAAAATCATAGTTTATGTCATTTGAAGCCTGTTGATAAGGCAAATGTTAACGTCGCTTTACTACCTCCCTGATGGTTGAGAGGGTGGAAAATTCCAGTTCTGTGCCTATTAAACATTTGAAAGCCTGCTACTATGTGTACTACAAAATGCACAACTGATTGGAAGGGGATTTTACTATAATATAACTCGGCAAAGAAACAGGCATGAAAGGACAGCTTTAGCAGATTCTGTTGCATTGAATCTCAATGTAAAAGAATTACCCATCAGTAACATAAATGTTGATTATCAAACCATGCCCACTATTTGGAGTTAATGTGGTGTGGCTTGGATGCCACTTTAAAGCACATTTATGGGATCGTAAAAGCATTCCCTTGAGAAAATGGACATTAATTTTGACTCAAAGTAATAAAATATGACAACTTTAGATCACTTTTAACTCTACAATCAAGGTGCCTTCAGAAACTCTCATATTCTCATAAATTCTGATTATATTACCCTAATTTAGAGTTGATTGATCACATTAGAAACCCAAAATCCTCAAGAGTTCCACAAGTACTGTGCTGAATAACTTTAGCCTAAATATGAATTCTACGTTCATTAAGCAATTTTGATACCTCAAAATTAAACAACTGTAGTGTGAGCAAACTGTTGCACCATCCACGTAGGCTGACCAACTGACCATGAGGATGTTTATACCACCCAGTAAAACCTTTACACGACTTTAGTTGTGAGCTACTTATTTGACCTAGAGATGGAGTAGTCACTAGTACCAGCCAATTATAAGTGTTGTTGTGAGATTAAACCTACTTTCCAAGGAGTTGATTGTACCATCCATAGAAGGGCATGTTTTCAGCCATGCTCTCGGCCTCACGCCACTCTACGGGTAGGAGGAGATGCAGTGAGCCCACCTGCTCCTTCACTCGTGTCCGCGCCACTGCAGCCGCGAAGTGCACTGACATATTAATCACTGCCTGCTCCACTGTCTGCGTGAGCGAAGCAAACAACAGAACAAAGTGGGGCAGCTAGGCAGACAATTGGGAAGACGAGCTGTCAAGCGGACAGATGGTAAGACAAGTGATGGTACCTGAAAGCTTTCCAAGGTGGGCGGATAGATGATTGTGCGTCCGGCATACCTTGGGGACTTCATGTCGACCTCGTCTGATATCGTTACTGCCATCTCTGCATCTGTCGACGTACGGCGCTGGTAGCTGCGTGCGGTGTAGTCGTAGAGCGTCACTAGCACAAGGTACTCCTCCTCTCGTAGGTCTGGGTACTCCCCGTAGAAACCCACCTCGTCCACTATCTTGTCTAGGATACTGTAGTCTGATGTAGGAAGACGAGGAGACATTCATTATTAAGCAGCACTTATTGTGTAGCAAATTGATATTCCAAAATTAGATGGGAATACGTGGTAAATTTCTACTAGTGAAAATAAGTAGAGGCTAAATGACGCGTACACACAATTTCCTCTGAGATTTCATCTCTCCAAGATCTACCTATGCTTTATTTGTTCCCAAAGATAGCCCTAACCTACTTGCCTCGGTTTCCGTTGTGCGAAAACGTTTACAGTATTATTTTTGCGTCCAAATTAACCAAGCCACGTTGATCAAATTGCGTTTTTAATGGTTTTCCACTGTCATAATCGTAACAGTAAGTTTCACCTCCACATACATATCCTGATATCTTTCATAGTTCTACAGGCCTCCTTTTAACAATTGTATTGACGTTTTACGCATACTTTATTGACGACTGTTTCACCATTTATAGTGGGACGTGGGATTAGGAACTTTTCACCAAAGTGATAGAAATACGTTTCGTTTTACGGACCATTTTAGCCAATTCTGCATGTTAACGCCTACATTTCATGGCAGAGAATGCAAGATTGTACGCTAGTCGTTTCTCCGTAGTATCAGCAAATGGAATCCGAAAGACGCATGGTTTTGTCACAGCCGGCGTCAGGGCTTCCTGTAAATACAAGAGAACTAATTTATCCACCGATAGAAAAGAAAGACCCAAAAAGGTTGAGACATGTCTATACCGAAGGAGCTACCATCCGAGTCTCCTCAATCTCTTCTTCTTCCTCCTTCTCCTCCTCCTCCGCTTCCAATTCGTTCTCTTCTTCTCCATCATAGGCAGAGAGATCAATCTCCTTATGTCCACTTCTCACTTCGACCTCCCCCATCGATTTCCGCGCCGATTTGACAGAGGTGGACACTCGTTCGGTGGGAGCCGTTGGTAAGGCTTCTTCCCCTTCCTCTTCCTCCACCTCCCATTCCCATTCCTCCTCATCTCCCTCTTCATCACCCTCACCACCGCCGCTTTCACCAGCGTTGAGATGAGGTATCGGAGGTGAAAGGTGCTGTTTTTGCGCCTCGAGTAGTTGGGTCAACAGTTCAATGCGCTGTTGCTCGGCTTTGAACCACTTCAGGAGGCATGCAGCGTAGCAAAATACCTAAAAATGTGTGCCATATATAATTTTCTTAAATTTTACACAATAAAATTCTAGAAGTTAAGATTAATTTCTCCCCAGCCCGGGATTAAATTTTATTGTGACGATTGTGGTATTGACTTACAATTTTTGACATTACTTAAAATGCGCCTTTAGCTACACGGTTTCTTCAATCTCCGCGGGTTTAGTCTTCATCTTGGAGGCACGTCTTTCTGTCCAAGCCTCTAATATTCTAACCTCTCTTTATACCAATACTAGATTCTCTATCGATAAAAATATGCCTTTTTACCACTTCAGAGATGGTTCGCTGTAATACCTACACTTTGCTTTTTAAAGAATTAAGAGTAAACGTCGCAACATCAATAAGCCCCATAATTGATAGAACATCTTTTAAATTCCATCCATTTTGTTCATTCATCCATTCATTAATTCCTAATACTTTTTCCACGGAGAAATGGGCATCGCTTCTGGTTGCACTGGATGTTACACTGCACATAAAATCCAAGCTTTGCTATTTATAAATCAGCCAAAATTTGGCAACCGCCACTGCATATAAATCCTGTTCACTTTGAAAAAGATGTTGAATGCTCCAAATTTGCACAGAAAAAAAAGCGCGTTCACTTATTCGTTATTTTCTATGAGCAACCCGTAGATCGATGCATTCCTTTCTTTCCTGCCACTTTAATTTTGCTACAAGACAGATGTGACGTCCTTAAAAGAAATAGGAAGAAATTACAAAAGATAAATATGCATGCCAACCAGAGGCTGGGAAGAAAATGCAAAAAGCCATCTCATTCAAAAAATAGGGAAAGCGTACGCGGTCCCAAATGTCGCGAATTCTGGATTGATAGGTGTCTGCTGTTTCTGAATTAATTCTCGATTCTTCGCACTCGAAAAACTCATATTAAAATACCACTAATTAAGTAATTCTTCAAGTTTTAGCTAAACATTTGTGCAAACATTCTGAGCAGATCCGCTATTCCATCAAGAGCAAATGCAATGTAGACACGCAAGTAAAGTCTAGTAGACATGTAAATATTACCAACTTCCTTCAATTAGCTAAATTGCTAATTTTTCACAATTAGGTTCCTAATGTTGCAAGGCATATCCCATTGTTGGCGTGAACCAAAGTGCCAATTACAAATTGACTGCGAAAACCTTTGTGTTTTCTTACATTGGGAAAAATTGCTGTAGGCTGTTGGGCTATTTCCTGTCCTAGAAAAGTTCAAAGACACACCCTCACTTCTTGCAAATGGTGCTAGAGGCAAGAATCTTTTAAAAGCTTGCGGAAATGTTGTTTAAACACAGTATTTTAGTGAGATTCTGTAAAAAACACAATTCATTGGAGCAGAGTTGTATTTTAAACGAAAAACTATCGTCTACTTAGTAAAATAAAGTTGTTGAAAACATGTCGACTTTTATTAAAGGGTTAGAGTCCCATAGAGTAAAAAGGCTTTCTTTACACTCTGATTAAAACGGCTGATGCCCTTCCTGCCAGCGGCACGTATATGTGACACAACAGCTTCCTGCCTTAAATGCAGTGTCGCAAGCATACGATTTATGTTCCTTGTCTACTCATAATAGCTAACGTGTCGCCAAATATTCCAAATGTCATGGATGCACCTTACAAAAGTAATTACCTCGTCTTAATATACCTAAGTGGATCTGATCGTTGTGCTGATGAGGTTCTGGGCCATTTCTTTAATTATGCACTCATCAAACCGTAAAACGTCAAAAACTCGGCAGTTTGAATAAAACTTTGCATTTCTCTTATTATGAAAGTTCAAAATTAGCACTCAGAATTGGACTCAAATTATCCTCCGAATGGGCGCTGCCATAGGGCCGATTTTGCTGAGACAGCAATGCATAGAACTCGAACCATCCATTTTGTTGGGGAGCATTAATCTCTCAAATACGTAACCCGAGAGACCCAGCTGACACGAGAATGGATAATGGTGAAATGAAGACCACAGCATGTGAATGTATATCTGCGCTGGATAAGCTTGGTTCTGCAATTGCATTTTTAGAATATTTTAACTGTTAAAAAGGTGTGGGACTTAGATGAGTAGTGCAGGCTGTTGCCTCAGAGCATGTCATTATTCGCCAACAGGCGCAAATGCAATCTTGAAAATGCATGAAGAGCCTGAAAAAATGCAGCCTTGTTTGTCTTCAAGGGCTTCATTCACTACCTAGCTCACAGTTCAAAGGTAAGTGGCATTTCATCGCTAGAAGACTGGTCAATCTGTACGTGCTTGCGAGTGTGTCCGATACATTGGAGACGAAATCGTTCACTTGCCGTAGGCAAGCCAACAACTGAGACTGAAATTTACTCGATTAATTCAGCCCGAAACAGGTCGAAGCTGTGTAAGAAGGCCGCTTGATTTTCAGAAACTACCAGGATCAGATAGGCGAAAATCCCGTTCCTACTCGGCAAAGCAAAAACATCGTTTCCACGAAACAGGCCTTAGGAGTATGAAGTGATCATTATGGGAATATGGAGGATGAGGATTAGAATGAGGCAGAGCATCCCTCTTTCTCTCCCTTATCTTTCAGCATAGGGTAGGCAGACAGATTCTAAATATCCTGGAATAGCACCAGCGTTGCTTTTGGGTGGTACACCATTTAAAGCAAATACTTAGTGAGAAAAGCATATGGGAAAGGCAATAGTTTTGAAGCTTATTCTTTGCCGCCACTTCAAAGGATATACTTTTTACTGCATTATACTGTGGTGGGCAATAAAATAATGATTCTTTTGGAAAAAGCATAAGGTGCCATTTAGTACAACAACTGGGTAAGTTAAATGCGATACCAAAATACACTACAGGTCAGACTAAATAATATGAGTGACTAGAACTGTAATACCGAACTTCTAATTCAACATGGGCAGGTCCATGCCCATTCGCAGCAGCACTCAATCGACCTCGTACAATTCAAGCATGCGATATCACTCACGGTAGTGGCAGGAGCTGGATTTAGCGAAAACCTTTTTTATCAACTACCGTACTTTTATGGTATCAATTTATCATCACATACACTGGTCGATGTTTAATAAAATCGTTCGTCATTTCTCATTCTCCTGTTCAGATTCTTACATTGTCAGCAGGCACTCGCAAGTCACCATTAAGTTGGTGAAGGTAAGCATACCATTTGAACAACCACTGCTTCTTCATTGAGACATTATGAGACAAATTTTTGACTTGGATTTTAGATATTTCAAAATACTAGGCCGTAATTTAGTCTACCACACCTTTGACCACATAGACTTTCGTGATCTAGATACTGCTTTGATGCCAACTCCGATACTAGAGTGTCGCAGTACAACAACATTGCTGCTTAAGAACCGACAAGGGAGAAAGGAGACAAACACCTCACCCGCTGAGTGAAGGGGCACGGAAGGATGCGGAAGTACTGGGCAAGTTTATTGGCCCTCTGTGTCTTTGCCTCCTGAATCGCCTCCTCGCTGCGCGGGCGCGGTTTCGCGTCAGCCATGCCTAGTGGTGATCCAAATAGCAGGTTGCTTTGTTCAGATGATCCAAAGGTAAAGAAATGATATGAGACCCTAACGAATATTGATGTCAGTGCGATAAAAACTATTTAAATCTTACTTGGAGGACGCATCACAATCTCGTACTTTGTTATATAATAACTTATTCCTTAATACTGGCGCAAAATTTTGCAGGGGAGGCTAAGAATGGGCTAGCGACAACAGCAAAATTATTCATTATCTGAAAGTACTCTATAGAGTCACGCCATTATCAGAACTACTCAGAATTCATGCCCTTTCTTGAATCAATTCAAATTAAGATTATGCCATGACGGATGGACCTGCGACGGATGGAGTCAGAACAAATGAATGGAATTTGTTCAGGTCCAAATGCGGAATATTTTTTTTCATTAAAACATTCACGTTACTTTAACTTAGATGAGGAAATAACTGACAGACATGCGCGAGGTGACAGAGGTCAATCCCCTCTCAGCAGGCTGTAGACTACAAAATTGAAAGGGAGTTTTTCTCGGTGAAGTGCACTACTGTCAGTTCAGTGTATTTTGGAAATTCCTAGGGACCTTCTTTTGCGAATTTCCGTGAGTAATTGAGACATTTCCTCCTTTACGCAACTGGTTTGGAAAAAAACGGTAGAAATAGTGGAATTTTTAACCCAAGATAACAATCGTTTGCATGAAAGCAATAAACTGATCAAAGTAATGGGGCTAATCCAAATTAAACGCCAGTTAGGTTGTACTGTTGTTTTATTCTCAGTGAATAAAAAAGCAGTTTTCTTCCATAAAATGTCCAGTTAGAAGGACTCTTTCAATCAAAACAGGATAATAGAGAGGACAGTGGCTAACAATAAGTTTTTCCAAAACAGCACAATCGCATTATTCTTGGAAACGGATTTGCCTTGGATTGTCAAACATCCAAGTGTGAGCATTTTTTAATGTATATTGAAATGAAAATTCGTCAAAAGTCATAATGCCTATTTCCATGAATATGTCTTTTAAGCATAATAACCAACAGTGGAAAAACTTTGACATGAGCTGCAGTGTGGGAGAGTTGCTTTGAAGATTCCATTAAGTGGCGTTTTGTAACCTACTTGTAAATAAGTCGATGTGGAGTCCACTTCATTTCAAAAGTGGAATAATATTGTCACCAAAATCCTGATTATGGTAATTCCATTCCAAAGGATTAAAATTAACAAGCCATTTTTCACAGAACCTTAGTGGCACCCGACAGCCCTTATCAAAAAAGACCACACTTGCAGGCAGCTGCTGCCAAAATCAAGTACTTAAACGTAGCATGAGTGTACTTTAGTGATATTTTGGTCCAAAAAAAGCTGAGTAATGCACATCCTTTGTTGTTTACGTGGTTTGGATACATTACACAAAGACTTTTCAACTTGTGCGGTGCAGTAGCTGGTAATGGCTGGATGAATGCGAACGCGTTTACAAAAACGGTGGGAACACTAGTGCAGTATACCCTTTTCCAAGCATAAAACGACCAGTCCTCGACCGAGTTTGTGATAAGTTTCAATGGATGACAAACAAACACAATCAAGTGTTTAAAGGAATGTGTAAACGTTAACCAAATGGGGGGTTTGGACATGGATATAACTACATTATGCTGTGCCGTTCAGTATCCAGAACAGACGCAGGAAACGACTCCGGCACGTCTCAGTTCCCATGCAACTGAGTACCAAAAGTGAGTCAGGTAGTGCAAAAAAAGGTACTACCAAATTTGTGACACCTTAACAATCTGCTTGATTTAAGAGACACAAATCCACGTTTCTGGTTGGTCATGTTTTCTTAGCGTAAACGGTTTGCATAAAGTAAGAGATTTTTTTTTCTGTGTAAGATTGGCAGGTGAATCGAGGATTATGTGCAAGACCACTTGACAGAATGTGATGCACATGCGAATGAAGGCGCAGACTGCTTGCGACGCAAATGTTTTTGTCATGTTTTGATTGTTGAACAAAACAACTGTGAAAATCTTTTTAAAGTAACAAAATGAAAAGCCTGAGGCCCACGTGTGTTCACTTGCCTGCTATGACGCCCTTTCCGAAAAGCAATCAAATTACCGATTGGCGCTGTTTGAATTTATACAAACTGGAGAGCTATCGATTTCCGATGCACATATATGATTGACGAATCCCAAGTAACCAAGCTTACTTCGATGACTAATTTTCCTTCAACAACTGGATTGCGTCATTTAGAGCTCGGACCACAGCACCCCTGACATAAATGGCATCCCCTTGTAATCAAAAACGAGAACTGGGCATGCTCAATGGAGGGTCACAGACAGACCACCAAATCGCCTCGTGAACTGTCCAACTCACAATGGATACTGGGCCTCTGTCGGCATCCTCGCGGCTACTCGCCAGTCTTTCCGCCTTCTCCGTAATAATGGAATCATGCGGTTACTTTGGACGCATGTCCTGATTTCCCGTCAACTTAGAGACTACATTTTTTTTTGACACTTTTCCAAGACCATAGAGGGGATAAAATTTCACGGTATTTTCACGTGCAGATCCCATCGCTAAATCATAGGAATAGCTCGAGCGATTCGGGGTACCACCAAATAGAGTAACAGTTGGAGAAATCATTTAAACATGCAGTGCAAAAGCAGGTCAGCTGACAAATACAAGACCAGGGCGAGAGAAAACAAGATCGCGATCTTCCACTGAAGATAGCAGGCCCTCAAACCGGCATTAGACGTCGAATATCTACAGTCTTCATTCAAAATGAGCCCTCTAGCAAGAATGTCGCCCCCAGAAAAGGCAGTGTGAAGGGCGATCTGTTAATCGGTTTATCGAAACCACCTATGTTACCAAACTCATCATTTGTTGATGCTAATAGCTGGCCGAGACTATTAAAAAGGTAATCAAGCTACAAATCCCTCGCTAGAGAGCACTTTATTCCGGCACTCAAAGGCACACAATCTCTTACTATGAAATTAAACTCGCCATGCACAAAAGGCAACGAGTACACAAATGGCAAATTTTGGAATAGACAGAGAAAACTTAGTTTCATTTCTTGCCACGGTGCTTATCAATTTCGGCAAGCAAGTTCTCAGCAGCCTCGGCACTCTTCACGCGAATGAGCATCGGAACAGGACGAGGAGGTGAAGCTGTCACCTCTCCCTCCTTCGTTTTGGCATTTCCTGGTAGCGGTGGGGAGGGCACACAAGCGAAGGTAATGTTATTCTTCTGCAGCTGCATTGGGATATCCCTTGTCACCATTATATTCAGCAGGATATTTCCTAAAAATAGGTGGATGGCACCAATTTCGTCGACAAGTGAAATGGTATAGATAGGTATAAATTTGTTTAAAAATGATTTAATGGATGAGTACGTGAAATATGGACATCGCTGATCATGAGTATTCAAAGATGTCAGTTTTTTACTACTTCAAAACTTCCAAAGTCCTCACCCAAGTTGGTGTCAGCGCGAACAAGAAGTTGGAATTTTTCGTCACCAGAGGGGATAATATGAAGATTTCCTAGGCCCCGTTCAGTCCACTGATCCACCTTTTTGTAAAACAGTTTGCATCTACATAAAGAAAACGACTACTAGATACTTAAATAAAAAGTGGCATGAGGTAGCCATTGAATACCTGACTGTGTAAACAGAACCCTCCTCCTTGACTTCTCTCACCTCAGGTTTCGGTGGAACATACTCTTCTTCATCGCCTAACATAGAAATCAAGATTTACCCGCGTCATCATTTACCTTGATCAACCGTAGTTAGGGAGGTAGTAGCTGAGGAGTTTGAATCTTCTCCCTGCTTCGCTGGTACAGAAGTGAATGAGAACGTTTGTGGATTTGAAGTAGGGTTATTTGAGCTAGTTGAGGATGCTAATCCAAAGGGGAAAAGGAACGGCTTTGGCACAGCCGACTCAGTGGATGACGTTGACTGGAACTTGAAACCGAATCCATTGGTAGCGGTTGTTCCAGTTGTCGACATGGGTTGAAGCGACGATGCCGTAGGTTCCGGAGTAGTACATTCCTCTACCGTAGCAGAAGTAGAAGCTGGGGCGGCAGCTGGCTGAGTCATCTGTTTCTCGGATATCACATCACCCGTGGACGATTCTATTGAAGCGAGATGCTTAGCGTAATCATCAAAAATGGGGGTCAAGATGCAATAAGGATCCTCTGAAACATGCTTCGAAATCCACGCCGATACTTCTTTATTAAGGACTGCCAGTTTCAACAAGTAAGCATCATTTTTAGGTTTTGACTTTGAAAATGTAATGAAGGAGGTGGGAGGGGTCGTATCTCGAGGAGACCCAAAAACATCGAGAGATTTGAAAAGACCACGTTTAGATTGGGCAACAGGTTGACCAGACTTCCTTCTGGCAATTATGATATTCCGGGCCTTGATAGTAGCCTCATCAGCTTTTTCAAAAACATCGGGCTTAACAGGTTCATCTGGTGCATCCCAATTGTCGTAATCTAAGGGCTTATCAGCGCCTCGTTTTGACATGTGAACTCAATTGCCACGTAGGCCTGTAAGAGAGAGTAGGCCCGCGCAGGCTAGATTGTCGGTTATGTGAGATGAAGCTGATGAAAAACCCGTTTATGATAATTCTGACTAAATTCGAGAAATTCGTTAAGAGATCTAGTCGTCCTAAATTAAATAACTGTCCAAGTGTCTGTAGCTATGTTTGGTGGAACAGAGTATTCAGGCATTTATTAGCCGTATTAAAGAAATGAGCTGTGCTGTGAATGTGCCACGCAGGAAGAATAGCAAATAAACCTTCTGATCTAGGTTTCAAAAACAGCTTGCCATCCTTTAAATTAGGCATAAAAGGACATACTAATGACAGGGGAGTTTCCGGATGAGGGAGTTCCAAATACGTGAGATTCTCAAATCGTTGGCAGTAGAAGGGGAAAACCCCACTGTAATCACAATTCAAAATCAGCGCCTAGGTTTTTGCAGGTTAAATCACCACAGCTACTGATATGGCTTAGAGGTCATGCCGCTTAGCGGAAGCACACAAGCGGAGCACCTATAAGTGCCTCCTTTACCAAAATCGAGAGTTCAACAAAATGTCGACATGTAGCATAGGCTCTCCTGATATAGGCACCGTTTCTGGTGCCGCCCTTAGTCAACTGCCATCACGACGTGTTCGGTGCTCTCAGAAAACGCCCACGAGCCAACCATGCCAGTAATCGTATTTCCATACAAATGAGGAGATAATTGACCGCGGCGCCACTGGTCACCGATATGTAATTTGGTCTTGTATATAAGCTGGGTTCAGGAACGGAAGAGTACGCTGGCCACCGCACGTGTTCATAGCTAGTCGCAGGAATTTTGGTCTAAAATAGAGTCATGTAGCAAGGGACGGAATTTAGCATAGTTTTGCAGGGGTGGGGATTTACTTCTATTCCTCCTTGCCTTATTGTTACCACTTTATCGCTCCCCAGCCATCTGGACTCTACTAACCTTGTAATGAAGTTGAGAAGGTATAGCTTATTCAATTACCTGACACCTTCATACAGGTACAGTAAGCCGCTCTGTAACGAAATTTTACCAAATGTTTCACGGCTAATATCGCTTTGCCGTTAAATACGCGACCGGGGCAGTTGCCGAAGCCAGAGCTCGTCTTCATCCCTTCTGTTGAGGGTCATCACAGTTTTTCCCACAGCTAGAGTTTAGCATTTAGCAGTAGAAATCAGGATAGTTGGTATTACTAGCAGGTTTACTTACCACTGCTACCTATGTAGCTCCCTGAGGCTTACCATAGGCAAAAGAAGACATAATACGTGGGCGGAATACATAAATTTGACATGCAGAAGGTATTAGGGCTACTGACATGGACCAAAAGCCATGTGTTTGCTCATCTATTTGGCATTAATCCCAAAATCCACCAGTATGATAAATTAGACACAAAGGATGTGGATCAGATACTTGTAAGATATGTTTCAGCATTTAGTGACTTCCCCTAGCTGTTGCAGATTGCAGCAGTACGAGGGAAGATAAACGATTTACACGAGGTGATGTTAAATGCACTTATAGAAAACATTAAATAATTACAATATTATATTGTAGCAGCCTTAGCTACCCTTGAAGTTGTGACAAGCTGAAGTTAAACAGGGGGCCGTATATTACTTGGGTGCGGAACGAATGGAAATTTACTAGCACGGCACAAATGCCATGTCGCGAAGTGAGGTTAAAGACTTGGGAGACTGACTGATAGTTAAACGGGATATTAAGTCACAACGGTAGGTCAAACAAATGTTGTCAAATCTTCTTCATGCATTAAATTCTCTTGGGTCTCAAAATAAGGCGCCATGATGGTAAAGTTCTGGTAAGTAGTAGAGTCTTGCAGTTTATACCCATGGATTACATTGGCAGCAATATTGCAGCAACCAATTCATTTCTGAAATATCCGTTGTTTATTACTATTTTAAGCACAGCAGCCAGACGACTGGCACGGGGATTAAATAATAATGACAAATAATTCCCACAAAAGAACTACTGTGCTACACTATGCTTTCAGGTGCAGTTTTTGAGAGTTGGTTAAGTAAAACACTGCCCTGCTTGTTTTAAACCTCCGAGGTTTCGGTCCGATCGCCCCTCTTTAACCGTGATGCCGTTCCGCTCTCGTTCACCTATACGCAGGTTTGCCTAGTCTTTTTTTAACAGAATGAAGTAGGTGGGGTGGTTCATCGTCCAGGCGCGCCCGTGACTCAAGTCTTGACGATTTAAAGCCACCGCGGTGGGATCTCTCCGACCTTCCCCGATTCGAAAAAGTGTTCTACAGAGAACATCCTGCTGTCACTAATCGCCCCCAGGAAGAGGTTGATAAGTTCCGAGATGAAAATCGCATGACCCTAAGTGGTCGAGATGTACCTCGACCAATCTTCGGTTTCAATGAGGTCGGTCTACCCTCTTACATTGTCAGCGCGTTCCAGCGTGCCGGTTGGGCCACTCCGACTCCCATACAATCACAGGGATGGCCAATGGTGCTCAGTGGTCGGGATGTAGTTGGTATTGCACAAACGGGCTCTGGTAAGACGGCTTGCTACCTGGTTCCTGCGTTGGTTCACATCGAGGCCCAGCCGCGTCTCCTCAGAGATGATGGTCCCATTTGCTTGGTTCTCGTACCAACTAGGGAATTGGCGCAGCAGGTTATTCAAGTTGCGGAACAATTTTGCAGTGCGGCGAGGCTTAGAACCGTCTGCCTCTACGGTGGTGCTCCAAAAGGTCCCCAACATCGCGACCTTCTAAGGGGTGCTGAAGTGTGTGTGGCTACTCCTGGTCGTCTTATTGATTTCCTCAAAACTAGAGCGTAGGGCTGCTTCTATTGACTGACATTTTGTGTAGGACAAACTTGCGTAGATGCACATACCTTGTCTTGGATGAAGCCGACAGAATGCTGGATATGGGTTTCGAGCCTCAAATCCGTAAAATCGTCGAACAGACTCGTCCTGATCGTCAGACTGTGATGTGGTCTGCCACATGGCCACGTGAAGTTCAGAGTCTCGCCCGTAGCTTTTTGAAAGACTACATTCAGGTCAATATTGGATCCACTTCGCTCCACGCGAACCCCAATATCACTCAGATAGTTGAGGTGATTGAGGACTACGACAAAGATCAGAAGCTCATAGGTCTGATTAAGTCATTCAACGGTCTTCGGTGCTTGGTCTTCGTTGAAACCAAGAAAAAGTCCGACCAGATTGCATTTTTCCTTAAAAGAAACGGGATCCGCGCCGCAGCAATGCACGGGGATAAGGTTCAAAGAGAGCGTGACGCTACCCTCGATGCCTTTAGACGGGACCATATTACTGCTCTTGTTGCCACTGATGTTGCATCCCGTGGTTTGGGTACGACTACCCCTTCCCTTGCTTTGCTTTTTTGTCTTTGTTGTTTATTTACTTTTCGCAATTTTCAGATATTGATGATATTGAATACGTGATTAATTATGATTTCCCCAATCAGACTGAGGATTATATTCATCGCATCGGTCGAACTGCCAGAAGCAACAAGAAGGGGACCGCATTTACCTTCTTTACACCTAAAAACTATAAACAGGCTGGTGACCTCGTAGACATATTGGAGGAGGCTGGGCAGCAAGTGAATCCCGAGCTTCTGCGCATGGCTGGCGGTAGCTGCCGCTTCAGAGGTCGAAATGGTGAGTCGCCGAAGTGTCGATTTCTCACGCTGATATTCATGTAAGCTTATTGGTAGTTGAATGGCGCGTGCATGCTCACGCAGCCACTGGTGGTGAATCTCCTCCATTGTTTCACCTTTTGCATTTTTCGATATGGTCCTGTCCAGGCCGATGAGTGTCTATCCGTGCTTTACGGAGGTTTCACTTAATAGGCCTCGATTGGATGCGCCTGTGCTATGTTCTGCCCCCTCGCAATCATTGCTTCATTCTCTACAGATCGCAGCACCAGCCGCTTTGCCCCCCGAAGTGGCCATTCAGGACGAACGGGTGGTAGCTATACGAATCATAGTGCTCAGAGTGGACATTCCTCCTACAGAACCCATGATTCGTATTCAGCACGCAATGGCGGTTCGAGTTATAACGCTAGCCTTTCGAAACCCGAGAACCGGTACCAAGATAGGATCACGCCACAATCATCTGCTTCACAGGCACCTATTCCTAATCTGGGAGAGAAGCGAAATTACTCACAGACTTCCCTCAGTAGTACCAGCTCTTACCATCAGCTTCCAAAAATAAGCAAGTCTAGCTGGGGTGACAGCGCGGCACAACCCGCTTACTCGCAAGCGGTACCCCAGGTTTCATCTGCACCCCAGGGTGTTCAAACTAACGGCTGGAACAATCCGTCCCAGTCATGGGGGAAGAATAGTCTCCCAGCTCTTCTTTCAGCTACGAATCAGGTGCCCAATAATAATCAATGGTCCAATAGCAACGCCTATGCCCCGGCCCCATTGTCGTCACAAATCGCAGCTGTGGCTGCGAAATCAATCCCTGACTACAGTCAGATTCCCCCTCCTACACTTCCATCCTCGGGTAAAGTTGCACCCGTTTACCACACCCCGCTCCCACCACTACCACCCCCTGTGGCCTCTCAGCCAGCTAAACCGGCTGCCTACATACCGCAACCGCCCAAGCCATCATCTAGCTACGTTCCTCAGCCACCAACATCGTCTGGTTACACGCCATATGTGAGCCAGGCTCCACCGACGTACCCCCAGCTACCACCACAAACTTGGTCTCAAGGCTCGTGGCCAACATCACAGCAGTATTCGGGCTATTGAGTCCATTGCATCAACACTTTGTCTTCGATAAAGTCCACAGGATCTGCCATACTTTCATTAAATACATTAATTAAATAGTGGGACCTTTCAGGTTAAGTGTTTGTCATCTATGGTCTTGACAGGTCAAGGCTTATCGTGTTTCAGCGCAGTTAGTCAAGCAGCAATAATTAAGCAGTTTCGTTTATCCTTTTAGGTATTGCTGCTTCACTTTCGAGCAAAATTGCATTGAGACCAGCGTCCGTTATCGGATGAAAGCCAGGCACCCACGCACACACTACCAGTACTACTACTGTATTTGGAAGGGCCTTTCCTCTCGGAAGGCGAGCATTATCGACCGGAGGCAAGCCGTAACTCCTCGAGTGGATATCCTGTATTCATTCCTCGGAAAACGGCTTCATCGGTCCTGAGTTGGCCCAGCTGGGTCATGCGAGTGTGAGGCGCATACTAGCGATCAGATATCATTTCATACTGTGTGCTTGGTAACTGGTCTCCATAGACTTAGATCCAAACCTCATACATTAGTAGTGGTTAGAAGAAAGCGAAATACGTTAGATTTTTCGTGTTCCCTCGTGTTTTAGGCCTCTAAGCCTGGAACACTAGGGCTTGTAAGGTTCAGAGAGGCTCACGTAAGTTTGCATCTTATTATTTTCGTTGTTGGTTTCTTTATGAAAATAAAAATGATTTAATACCCTAGACTCGCATAATCAGTTGTTAATTTTGGACTTACTACGACAACGTCAATCAAATGAAACACCGAAGTTGTGTTGTGTCTAATTCCAAATATTACAAAAACCCCGTTGCGTCGGCCTCTGTTTTTTGATCGGCTCCTGAATCGCCTGGGATTGTATCTGTCTTGTCCTCCGGGTTATTGGCTCTGATTCCGCATCTTCCTGACGAACGTCGCGATCTTCGATAACTCTCGCCGCGTTGAAGAGGAACGTCAGGGAGGAGGTCGTATCTGCCCAGGTCGCTTCCACTCAGACTGAGGCCAATGGGTTTTAGTATTTCACTTCCGACGAACAGTGCGCTGCTTTTTGTCCTATCGCAGTTGAGCGTACGTCTCTGCATCGAGCAGTATTTATAGCAAAATATTATCCATAAGCAGTTCGTCACCAATATAACTAGGCAGATAGTCCCTAAAATTGGGGAATTTTAAGCCTTCGTAAAGGTGGTGGTACATGCCTCCATCCCGTCTCTACGATGCTCACCGAGAATGATGTAGAATGAGGTCTTGTCTAGTTTGATGAGTGCCTCATCCTCCATACCCCTGAAGCAGACCTCGAGACATTTCATGTAAAGTGTGGAGTTCGTCACTGACGTAGTCCTCCTGCAGACGCTAGCGTTGACCTCGGTTGAACAGCTTTTTATGGCGCTTGTTTCACCGAGCTGAAGCTACAGATAGGGGTGGTTGAAACGCTTAGGGATTGTTTGGTTGATATAAGGGTTACAGTCACTTACGGGAATTCTGGGGCTGTACTTGATGGTTATACACATTCTCTCTCCAATGGCTTCATTTGGGGAGTCCAGTGTGGTCTCTATGACGTCGTGGAGATAGAAAACGGAATTATCCTGGAGGCTTAGGCTCTTGAAGAAGTATCGCAGTTCCCCAATTCCTGGGACGTTAGATCCATGTGACTCACAAAATTTTGCGGCATGTGATTTATCCGTGATGGATTGTTGATACCACTCGAAGACGGCGACCTCCCCAGTTTCTGTGATGGTTACCTCCTTGTGGCCCATTGGGTCGATCGTGGCCACAAGCCTCAAGGTGATTAACGTTAGGAGCGCGAGCCGCGAGCCTTCCATGGTGTGTTGGTGGTGTGTGTGGCGCACGTTCTCGCACGCCTGGTCGAGGCGGCTGCGATTTGCATAATGCGTGGTGGCCGGCCAATCCTGTCGATTTGTGATAGTCGAGATATGTACATTAGCTGGATGATGATTACTGTTCTTAAACGTTGGGTTTATTCGGTTGTTCCTTCTGTTTGTCAATATATTATGGTCGGTGAAAGCATTGGGGGGTGGATGACGAGTTCCTATTTTTGGCAACGAGAAGAACACTGGACAAGGTGGGGTTTCGGTTGCCGCTTTGATAATCCGGTTGGGTAGCTTCAGCTTGCGGGTTATGGGATCCGGGTAGTAAGCTTCACCAGGATGTTTCTTGCATACAGTCGATGATTACTTGTTTTTTTTTTTTGAAATCTCCCTTTCGAGATCTACATTTGAGTGCCTGTGTAGCGAGTAGGGCTTTTTCGGCCCTAACCGGAGCGTCTGGTCCTGGTGGTACCAACGGTGGCTTCGGACGCTTTGAAGGCGAGGTAGACTTGTTGCATATCAAGCATTAGTGATGGCCTTAGCATCATTACCCATCGTTTTGATAACAGGTGAGCAAGCATGGATGATGCCTTGTCTGTATTTAAACAGTAGCGTTTCAAATTTGAGCGCAGACTGTCACGTCTGGGCGCATTGAAGGCTTGAGGATCAGGTACGGTCTGTCCGCAGATGTTGAGAGTCTGGTTTCGTCCAGGTTTTTATGAGGCAGTGGAAGTCTTCTAAGCCTTTAAAAGGTAAATTTCCTAGGTGGGTTGACGGGGTTGTAGTTAATGGTATCTGGTCACGAGCCTGCCTCCCATCGGACCGACTGATTCAGTTTGCGATTGCGTTTCACCGCAGCAGTCGGGATCTCTGGGTTGGAAGCAGTCAACTTCTCTTCCGCACTTGCCACTTTGTGCTCTGGGCGATGGAGCATGTAGTGTGAAGCTCATGATGATATATCACAGGTCAGGTGTGTACAGTCCCCAGATCAAAAGGTACCCTGAGTTTGATGGAAACATGACGTACTTTGAATCGCTAAAATAAGACGTTTCCACCCCAAAACCGATGAAATTCACCAAGTACGTGACACAACACGAAACCACGAGAAGTACCTTGTATATTGGTAGGATACACACAAGAACAGAGGATGCACAAGTGTCGCTTGACTATCAAAATTACTGCAGTGAGGGATGGGGTAGTGATAGCAGGAGGCACGAAATTTGTGGAGGTCTCCATTACAGCGGTGAGGGAGGAAACGATCCACCTCTACTTTGTTGTAGTACGATGGGATGGGTTATCGGAGAAGCGCTATCTCAGGAGATGGCGCACTTCTGCAAGGAAGAGGTACAAATGATGGGAGGGCCGCGTGAAATCCAGATCAATCGTGCTTCAACAATACACCAAACTATTGCCACACACTTGAAGCAGATAAAGTCCCAAACTCTTAAACTTCATTCGAATAAATCACACGGTTTCGGGATGGTGGAATTCACTTTTATTCTCTATCCACATTGGTATTTATCCCCATTCAAAGCCGTAGCAAGTGGATTTGTAAACGTCAAGGCGTCAGCACAGCATGGGAAGATACGCGGAGCTGAAGTACGACGCATCCACGTGACGAGCGCTCAGAGAGGGTGTGCCCAGGGAGAGGTGTTATAGAGCACACCATCAGGGACGGATAAATGTTTCCTACTAAGAGCAAAATCCATTTGCAAACTTACACTATTAGTGGGCGGAAACGATAGCTGTAGATAGGCATTTCTCCAGTAGTGCCAGTCGCTTTGTTCTCGACTTAGTTCTATGTTACAAATGATAGACGTGGAAGGTTGGATTTCGAGTGGTGAGTTTTTTCCCCATAAATTGACAAAGAAATAAAGATATACACTGAATAATTTCAATGCGCTTCCATACCACAAAAAAAGGAACAGACGGAGGTAACTGTGTTTACGAACTCGGAATCTCAGTGGGAAAAAACGAAGATCATAAACTTTGAGATTCTGCGCTATTTCGGCAAATGCATAGGTACTGTCGTCCTCTGAGTAGCATTTTGAAGGGAGACACATGAAACATTGGATCATGATGGCACTTTCGTGAAATTGGTGAACCCGAAGGCTTTGCATTCAGCGTTTCAATTAGAAGAGGTACTGATAGCTGATGAGTATGCTGAAGCAGTGGCCGCGAGAGAATATCATGACATAGTCAAAGGTGAAGCAATAGATGAAAGCACAATTCACGCAGGCAAAAAAATTAATCGTGACCTCACATACGCATAAAAAACAACCCGACTTAAGCTTAGCGAGGGAGCAAATGAAGTGCCCGTTCCTGGCTTTTCACAGGGCAAGACGAGTTCATTCAAGGAAGGGTCATGGAGGTTCAGCAAAGTGCATAAACCGCAAAATAAAAACTGCATGAGCATCACAAGCAATTTGTACACAAACTCAGGACTTTAATGAACGCTGGCAGGCTATTTTTTACGTCTTGTGAGTGTGTGGCTATTGTAATTCTACAAAATCTGTTATCTGTACACAAAGTAAGGGCAAAGAAGTTGCCCAAACGAATTCGCACGCTTTTCGTATTAGAATTATTTGGAATAGTTAGTATTACAACCACTCCTCAACTAAAACCTAGGTTCTGTAAAACACACACCTTGGTCACCTTTTTTACCAGTTGTCCTTTCAAGCTGTCAAGCATGCGATTGTCTAATGATAGTACTAAGGTAATGGACATTATATGAAGAAACACCATAAGGAAATTGCGGTGACTGATGGTGGGGATGAGATGGACTTCCTCCCTCTCATCCAAAAATACGACTGGTGTAATGAATTGTGGGCAAAAAACCGGACAACCCCTAGTTCGCATGGGGTGAAATGATGAACAAAAAATGGATACACCTTGGGGATTGTCGTCTGCTATCTGGGCATGAAACGGGTACCTCTTTGCCTAGTAGTCCCCACAGACTTCTCTTTCCATTTCTCAGAATAGTTATTTTTGTCTTACGCTGCACCACGAACAATCATGCAACTGATCAAACTGTTACGAGTGCAAATTCGGTAAATATGTGGCTTAAAATTCCAAATTAAAGGGTCGATATAAGAAACCCTTTTATGGAAGTAGTTCAATCGGACTAATTACTGGTTAATGGTTAGCCACATGGAGGTCTACATGACCTCCGAATTAGAGGGGGTAAGAACGCGACCGCGCTAGCAGAGCATCAGATGAAATCTTGATGAACCCTCAAAACAAAAAATAAATGAAATTCACTGTATTAAGTTTTCATGTTGGATAGCAACGCAAGAGCAAATTTCAAAAAGAAAACTTTCGTAGCTTTACTTCGACAATGAAAAAACAGATTGAATAAGCACCTAGCAATAAATGCATCCTACAGAGCATTACTTTGCAGAAATACACTAAAAAAGAATGCAAGAAAAGCCCTTGAATTCAACAAAAGACATCCAAGTGGGTCATCAAATATGGGCATAATATCCGATTTCCACTAAAAAAACTAGTGCAAATTAGTTAAGGCGAGAAGCAGCAAAAGTACCCAGCAATTCCTATCTTAAATGATAACTCGTCTGCGCATGTGGTAGCAAACAAATCTAACCTAAACGTAAAACCCATCACAAAGCTCTTTGACCTTGATCAAACGGATGAGCCAGTACATGAAAGACGAATTTGCAGTTTAACCAGTGTTATCACGTCGCCCACTACTAGTAATCGGGACCACAAGAGACGTCAACTCACTAAAAAAATCACCGATCCCCATGAATAGACAGATTTCATTAGCTTTCATATTTCGGATTGGAAGCTATAGCTTCTGAACCTTCTACTTCAATGAGCAACGAGGTAGCTGTGCAATACATCCGGTTGATACATGTCTTGGAAGAAATTTAGTCTGACCCCAACGACTGATTGGTCATGATGATCGTTTAACGCATCCAATGACAGCATCGCATACGTGAAGCATATCAACAAAGTGACCTTAGAATGATAAAAAAAACAATTGCAAGAACCTTCTTTTATTACTTCGTCAAACTTGTTGTGGTGGACACCGGTTGGCTATAGCAGGTTTGCCAAGTCTTACGGAAACGCTAATGCAACGCCTAAGTACTAAATAGATACCATTAGCATAACCTTTACACCACTGGCCTTTTGATGAATAAAAGTCCGGTTTTCTACGCGCGTTAATAAATAATGAAAACAAACTTCGATACCATAATAGAAAACCTTCACTTTGCAAAATCGTTTACTCTACCTCTCACAGTAGTCCAGCAAATTAAACAGCCATCGTGAAAAGATCGAATTTTTCATGATAATGAAATAGCACCGAACTCAGTTTATGGAAATACCAAACGCACACAGCCATTTTTACCTGATTTTCTTCTGTTACTCATGCAAATTTTCCCAATCAATTGTTTACTTGCATCAACATTCGACCCATGTGCTCCAATGAGATGCCAAGTGCTAGTGAACGAATTGCCGTTCTTGCAAATGAGGTATTTCTATGTTAGGCTTACCTGTTCAGTGCAACCAATCAGTAGAATTGTTTCCGACTTTCTCACATATCTAATCTTACTCGTGAAGCCTACCTAGGTTCGAAAAGATGATAGTAGTGAATCACTGGACAACCATTCTTGCATTGAAAAATCGTGCTAAGGACGCATCTCCATAGTGGCCGAAAAAGTGAATCGCAGTGAAAGTGAAGAGATACGGTGCGACATTACGGAATATCAGGCCTGGTGCTTAAGAAGATCGGACATTTCAAATACGCACCCAGGAGGAAGGGGACTCCTCTCGCTGATGACGATGCCGATGCTGACTGGAGTGGGAGGGAGATTGGCGAGGTCGGTAGCGGGGACTGCCCGGGGACTGGGAGTAGTACGCCGCATTCTCCTCCGCCTGCAGCCGCCGCGCCAACTCCAGACTGGACTGCTCTTGAGCCTCCTCGTGCTGCAGGCAATTGTGCAAACAAATAAGCAAATAAATCGGACAAGAATGATGACTGACTTACTTCAAGAAAAAGGAAATTTGCTCGATCAACAATTTTTCATAAGTGACTGCTCTATAAAATTGAGTCATATTGAGCCAAGATTCTTAGCAGCTAACAGATGATATGATAATCCGTATTGAAGAGTAGTAAATATCAATGGGTTAATAAATGACTGAGCAAGTACGCTCTATAAACCATAAAACTACAAAAAACGCCTAGGCGTCGCCGCACATAAAGCTGGTCAAAGAAGTGTGTATAGGAGCAGGATATACACATATACATGAGTTCGGCCTTTGCATCAGAGATGAAAGTTACTCTAGTGAAGAGACCTGAGACAAGAAGAAATCGCGTAGAAACATCATTGCCTTTTGTCATTGTACATTTTACGGCAATTCGAGTACTGTGAAATGTACAATGACAAAGCTCTGCTACTAGACTACTAGCCATTCTGCACACCAACAGGCAAAGGTCAAGCTTTCCATTGACTGGATACTAGACCAAAGTATGCAGGTGGATCTCCAAAGTCATAAAAAAGGATAGTTGAAAGCGCGTCAATTTTGGCAGCTACTCCACCCTCAGGTTCTGCACGATGGATAGCAATGGAGATCAAATGTCCAATATTTGTACAAATAACCTTAACCTTAAGATCTTATAAGTCTTCAAGTTGCTAAAAGTGAAGCGCAACTCAAAGGAGGAAGGGCAGCATCAGGAGCATTGAAAATACAAAGTGGGAGGGATGAATGCATTATAATGACCGGTTTTGATGTGAGACAAAATTGATAAAACTACCTAAACCAGGCATATTCAAAACGGGAACTCACCCAGGAGGAGGGAGACTTAGCTGGACCGTGTCCACCGCTGCCACCGCCTCCACCACCACCACCACCGTTTTGTTGACGGTGGGAAGGGGAGCCTGAGGGGGGCTGTTTAAGATAGGCTGCATTCTCCTCCGCTTGAAGCCGCTTCGCCAACTCCAGATCCGCCCGCTCCACTGCTAACTTGTGACTGGAGTAGTGCCAATACAAATAGACGACTTTCAAGATGTCATCATTAACCACAGTACTATTATAAGGTAATCAAGCATAGCTGCTTGCTACTGAATAGATGTTAGTTCAACTAATTCTTCTAGTTATTTCAAATTCAAACACAATGAATGCGAAATACTTAATTCACCACAACTCGAGGCAGTAGAAACATCAAAACTATCAACGAAAGGGGTTTGGTGCCATCTCGGTGGTAAGTTGCTTACGCGTTTTTTAATACGGTTATCAACTGATGCCCATTTGATAAATGTGGCTAATTGCGAATGAAATTTGCAAATCTAGCTCTGAGCTGAGGTTTGAACAGGATTTTTAGTGTTACATGCAACTGAAAAGAGGTTTCCTAGAAAGAGGAATAAGTTGTCTAATGGGATCAGTCGCAGGTTCTTAATTACAGACCCCTCCACACGTCACTTTGCCCAGTTAGATGGCCAGATTTCTGTAGAGCTGTGGTAAGTAATACTAATGCGAAGTTAGTTGGTACTAACAACTTCATTAAAAAATATTCGGGAGATCAAAGATCTTCATCCGAAGGTTGCAAAGGATCCATCATAATTCTCCAAAATTGATATGCAGGATGCTTCAAAGCTTACCACTTCCCTGACATTCATTTAAATAATGCAGTGGGATTATTCAGGTATTCAAGGCTTGTATCAAACCAGATATAAGATGTAATTACAGCTTCTGCCGGAGCTACTTCCACCTCATCACCACAGTTTATTTTTGATGCCCACTAGACTGGTTCAATAAACCTGGCCAAATTCATTCAGTAAAGCGCCCAACACCTCGATGATTTGAAACAAACTAGCATGCTTGCTGCCAATTCATACATGTTTAGAGATGGATGAGCCTTCGATATAGGTTATAGTAGGATCATCGCAACTCACAACGATCTCAGCTCAAGAAAATCGAATATTTTAAATATAATTGTAATACTTTGGTTGTTTGCCTAGCTCTTCATTCTGGTTTCACGAGCACTTAAGGTTCCGTCCTTATGCTTCCACTCATTGGCATGGCCTTCCGTACGTCGGCAATACATTTTGTCCAAATGTAATTACTTTCGACTACAGGAAAGACTCGAAGCTATACATTGGTGGCAGCGGAAGGCAAAACCGATCCGAAACTACAACCACTCCAGTTTCTATTACTGAGTGCTAAACCTTAACGTAACGAAAGAAGGGGATGTAATGCGGATGAGAGAACAGTGACGCTCCCTAACAGAAGGGTTGAGGGTGACGCCTACCTTGGGCAACTAATTTAGTCCAGTATTATGCAGGAAAACTAGTAACAATTGAAGCGACAACAGACGAGGTCATGAATCACCTGGAAAGCGTTCGTTACGGAATATCTACCTTACCTGTGTGGAGATGTGAATTAAGTGAACACGCGATACCACCTCCACCTCTCTTCTCGCTGGATAGGACTCTGATAGATATGCCTGGACATCACATAAAACTACTTCAAATCTAGTCCTGTATTAAATGATTTTGCTTTTGGGCCGATGTTCCTCTGACTAGCTGTAGGCAAACGAGATGGTCAACATATTACCCCTTCCCCCCAAACAGGAGGAAACTCCAAGTTCAGTGGAGTTGTCAAGAGTAATCAGTGACGTTGTGACCAAATATCGGCTCAGTTACACGCAAATTCGGTAACTGACATGATTGGCTCATTAATGTTTTTCTTACAGCACTAGCTACGTTGCGATTTTCAACGCAGGAGGTTACCTAAGAGGAGCGCCGGAAACGCCATTCAAAAGAGAAAAGGGATTATGTAGTACTTTGGTGCATTGCTTAACTCTCCGTTTTGGCTACGCGGGCACTTAAGGCTTCGCCATTGTACTTCAGCCCGACGGCATGGCCTCCGGGGCATGGTAGTAGCCCCTCAATCCTTCCAAACGCCGGTGAAACACTCCCTATCATAGTATTATGAGTACTTCCGACTTCAGCAATGACCTGGAGCGCAGCATAACAATCCACTAGTCACTTCCAAGCCCTCGTGCTATAGTAGCGGACATCTGGGTGGTAATACATGCATCGAAAACAACACCGCATATTTTTCTGTTCAGAACGGCAATATTTTTGTGCTGAACGTGTACTATCACATATAATACTTAAATAAGTTAATGCAACAGTCAAATTCGGTTCAGTTTTTGCTCAGATTTGTTTCTTGATAACAATACAAGCATTTTTTATGAAAATTCAAATAAAACGCGATTTACTATGAGAGCTTACAAAATTTGATGGGCTATATTGCCGGGATGCCCTCCTTGGTAAAGAATTGGTGTGCTATTCGGCATAAAAACGCGATTTGTTAAAAACTATTCCTTTTGTCGTCGATAGGGGTTTTACTACACTTGGCGGGAGTTTTAGTAAATAAAAGTCGTTCGATGAGGCAAAACAGATCAAATCATCCTAGACGTGCACATTTTTGAAGCATTAAGAAGAAACGTCGCTTTTAAATTAAAGACTTGCTTTAACCAAAGGCTTGCATACCCACGCTAAACTACGCATTTGTGGTTCCATTTAAATGACGGTAGTACTTATACGGTTGCTAACCCCGGCTATTCATCATCATCCCACCGCTACCTTTGGCTAAATATTACATGTGGAATCAAGCTCTTATGCCAGATCGCAAGACAGTCAAGGTAATGATTTGCTTTGCCCTCCTCAGTGCGTTTTGTATTTTCGTTCACGATACTTTCCTGCATACACTTTCAACGGCCACAGACTGGCTTAGGCACGAATCTTCCGCAATCAACGTCTTAATTGGAGTCAAACTGTTAAATCATAATTTTTTTCCAGTGTAGGGTTCCTAAAGTTACAGTAAGATTCGTAGCAGGAACTCCTCAGTTCACTCGTCAAAGCGATACCGACCCAATATTCTTGCGTCTTTCAATTCGAAGTTAAAAGCAGCCTTAGAGCGAAAGATAAGAAGGTTATGCAAATACTATTACTGGTTTTCAACGTAGAATACGTCAGAGGTAACCTCAACGGTACACTCACACATTTCCAAAAGTCAGGACGGGCAAACTTAGCAAGCACTTGAAATTTAACGAGTGCTGCCATTAACTGCGATTTACCAAAAAGCCGCAGTCATCTGTGTCGTGAACTATTCGAGTTCAAATATCCATTTAAGAAAATTAGATTCACCAATACCTTCATTTGAATAGGCTAGTTACCTTGTTCGTTCAGTCCTTGAGATGGATAGTTGATTATCTGAACAGCAAAAGATATTCGTTAACCGTGTTTGATTTGACTCGGGGTCTAACTCATTTCAAACTGACCAGCCAAGAAAGGACCTCCTAGTTACAATAAGGCAATGGAATGGATTAGTATCCGCAAGATTCTAAAGGTTAGTTGAACGTAAAAACCAGTAATTCTGGTAATCTACGACTATCCAATGCGTCCAAGAAACAATCCTAGCTCGTGCTCTCCTTGGATTTTGGCCGACTGGCTAATACTGCTTGGGTATGCGATCTACGTGTGACAGCGACCGCTCTTATCTCATGGTCACTCAAAGGCCAAAATCACGAGGGCTGCGACACTCCCCCCACGTATTTTAGCGCTACATTTTGAGCGCATTCTAATTGTGGCACTAAGAGTCACGATATTCCGAGGATCTTGTCACCTTTACTTCCTTTGTTGGCCTGTGCTTACACAAGCAATTCATAAGTTTTTTTAGGGTGGCAGGTCATTCTGCTTATCAAATTATCAGTCAGCATCTTTCTCCATCCAACCCTATTTAACATTTCTGAACCAATTCTTTAGATGTAACTCATACACAACCTCCTTATAAACCTTGCACATTAACTACCAACCTGTCAAAAGTTCGCATTCTGAAGGGGAACCTCATAAAGCGCGGTAGAAACCACTCGCATAAATTATTAAAGCATAGTCTCTCTCATCAATTTTTTTCCACAACTTCCAAGTTAGGGTAGTTGGGTAAACCGGGTGTCATTAATCCAAATTACGCTGCTATTTTCAAAGAAAATTACACCCCAAGTTATTCAAAACACTGCGATAAGGGTAAAAATTAAGTTAAGCTAAAAGCGCAGTTAATTACTAGATCATCAAACGGATAGACTGGAATTATTATTGATGCAACTTACACTGGCTTGGCTGTACTCGGGTAAATAACCCTCCAGTTCGAGGGACAGCCCATTCGTCAGGTCCTTTCTGTACTTCACTCGGAACTTGGCTAACCAATTGAAGGGCTAGCACAATCTATGATTTCCTTGTAAATTACCGACAATAATTATTACCCACCTCGATTTTTCTCCCAAAAAACATTTTCCACCTTTGGTTAAATCACTTTTGTTTTTGTTACTGATCACCATTTCAGTTACCGAACGGTATTTGCTTCCCTAATATTGCTGTTACCACTGCTCCTCGTAAGATTGACTGCCCACTTAACCAAGCATGACAGTTTGAACAAACAGTTTTCCACCTGAATGGTCTTGACGCCCGGTCGCGTGTTCCATCCTCGTCGTGTGTTTGAGTGTAGGAGATAAATTCGCTGCTACTGCATCATATAATCTTACAAGTAACAGGACGCGGCTCTATTTGACTATGCTCTGGTCTCTGGCTTCACTGGCTAACAAGTCGTACTTGCAGCCGGTTTGAGGTGGAACAATGAACTTCCGCTGGAGCCCTCAGATTAATCACCACTGAGTGTCACCTTAACCTCAGTTCTTGCATCCCACATGGCTCACTTTCCAGTTTTAATACCTGTGCGTCAGTTAGTGCAGTTAGTTAGTAAGGTCAACGTACAAGGCCTTAGGAACTACAAGTTATTGCAGCGAGATCTACCGGAAGCCGGATGAACTTTTTGGCCATCGGATAATCAAACCTCGACCTCGCAGCTGATCAGCCGAACGACTAACGTACCTAATACTTTTAGGACATATGGACATCTCATGGTCGTAACATTCCAAATAGCGACTTGTTTTCAACTACGCAAAACCGTGGTTGAAGTTGGTTCGCGCGACGTCCAGCTCAGATCATTATATCATTCATTACTCTGATCTCAAATGACCTATTTTCAATACGAAAATAGTCTATGGGAGTGATTCAAGCATCGTGAGTACATTTGTTAGCTGCACCATCGCTTATTCCTTATCTCAGCTGCTAAAAGTAAACGATATCAACTCAGTTGTAATTAAACTAAATTATCCATACCAGTAGTGCTTACAGAATTTCACAGATGAGGGGGTCATTAATTGTGTTCCTGCAACTATTCTAACGACAATTGATAGATCAGCCGAGAGACTAAGTAATGATAGGGAATCCTGTTAGCCACCAGAAGGCATAACGAGTCCGCTCCATTTTAGATTGAATCGATCCGTTCCAACTAGTCATGGAAGCAAGCTTTGAGAAGTGTGGAGTGGCAAACTTCACTGATCTAGTCTACACAGAAACCATTTTCATACAATAGCTCTTACGGCGCTTAGCAGAACGAAAAGAGGGCTGGAAAATTACTTTCGCCTAACAGGACAATAGGATTAACTCACTCTAGAACATTTTGCTGGGAAGGAGTTGGTATAGCAGCAACAGTGGTAGTAGATGGGGCAGATAACGTTGATGGGCTGGTGGCAGATGAGGGTGTGATAGTAGTAGCAGAAGAAGCGGGAGCGGTGGCAATAGCGGCAGTGGCGGAGGTCGGCTTGGTGCAGACCCGAAAATCCCCATCCACAAACTGCGAATCGCCATCAATGTTATTCAGCGTCTCCCAGACGAAGTTCGGTTCACTCACGAAACCCACGTCCGTCACTAACACGTAAATGCGACCCTGTGATGACGAGAAAAGGCGTCACATCAAGTATGAACTGTGGGTTTGCCAATGAGTAACCTTAGTATCGCACTGTTTTTAGTTATCATGAGTGGATTATCAGTTCAAACGCATGTTCTGGGTTGTACCTTAAAATTTTCTGTTAAAAAAAGTACCAGTCACTTTTCAGTACATGTGCCTTCTCGAAACCAAGGTGAAAACAGAGACAGCCAAACAAAACATCTACAAAGTACGCAACTAATGAACCCCTGTATTTTGAATATTTGGGAAGACATGGTCTTCCAAAGAAAACGATTTCAATCCCAAAGAAATAAATCAAACGCATTAGACTTGCACAAAAAGCTGAAATGAAATCAAATGACATCGGATAGATACGAATTCTTAATTAGCGAGAATGAGGAGCAAGATAGCTAATTAGGACATCACGAAATTAAGATGCAACGGAGCAAATAAGCTATTTCGTCAATATGTCCAAAGGTAACCCCTGAATTCACAATACCACCTTGCTTGAAGCAGTAGTAGCCGATGTAAACACGAAATTTTTCGATTACATCACCATTAGGGAACCATCATGTTCAGTCCACATGTGTTGAAGCGAATCAGAGGCCGAAATTTCGTCAAACTAGGGGATGAAAAATCCTTTAACAGAATTTGTGATGAGGTAAATGAACGTTGCAGAGGTGAACTTTTACATACGACCCCGGAATGTATGCTAAATTTGCATTCTGTATAAGAGGAGTTTTTTTGCGAAAAAACCGAAGCATAATGGGGCGGGGGGGGTCAAGCTACTTATAATATTGGTTGATCTGAGAACAACTCGCATAAGCAATTTGATACGCAATCCTTTTTATAAGTTTGCTTCATATTAAAATGAACAACCAATTCATTCACATAAAAACCGACTGTGTAACAACGCTTTTTTGTGATACAGAGTCAAAGAGAGTACGTTTGTGCTTGGTGAATTCGAATGTTAAAAGCTGGACATCACACGGAACCGAATCTCATGCACAAAAGGAGAGGTAGCGCATGATAAAACTGCCAATCAAAAAGTTCATGCGAAAGCGAATGGAGAAACAGAACCTAGTCACATATATTTGTGGAAGTAGGACAGATCTAAACTGTCTAAAATACACAAAACTGTACAGCACTACTTTTACCAACCCGTGCTGCTATAAGAAGTTACGTGACGGCCTTTGGAAATGGACCAAAGTTCCAAAGTGTGCTAACAAAACAGGACTTAACTGCACAACTCAACAAGGGGTTTCCAGAAAAGGAAATAATCAAGTCGGAGATGAATAATTCAGCAAGTGTTTAATTCAAGGCAAGCATACTTTAATTAGATCTCTTAGTAGTAACTTTTCATGAAAAGAGACCAATCTACATTTAGCAAGCCTTTGAAGTAGAAAATTATGAAGAAAAATAGAAGTCAGATTAAGTGCGTAATTAAAAAACTTTGTTATGGCGGTATGGTAAAAAAGAGCTAGAAACAGACCAGGAAAGCGAAAACTACCAAACAACCCGCCAATGTTCTTATCTGTTCCAATCTTTAAAAGGACACTTTTGGAATTGGTACATTGAGAAATTTCTGGTTCTATCATGATCGAACCTCTACACCGACTATGGACATCCCTAATTTTACCCTCCAATGGGTCTTGGATCCCAGTAGGTTTTGAATTGCAGAATCTGACGTCCAGAAGCATACTTATGGCTAAATTTATCAATTCCATTTTAAGATCCCATCACGTCAGTAGAAAAGCAAAAGTAGAGATGCCAATTACAGAGGCGGAAAGAAACTTTGGCTCCATTATATTAGGTAAACACCACTTTTGGGATCATCTTCGTTTTGATTCGATTTGAAAGCCCACGAACGGTAAGATCTGGGCAAATAGGATGGGCTCCCAACCGTTTACTTTGACCTTGCATGCCAGTTAGTCATTACATCCTCGAGAAAAATGGATAGGATAAACCGAATCAGGTCAAGTGAAGGAACTTTAATTTGCCACAAATACACCAATGCCTAAAATAGTTGACGCTACACAGAATATAGAAAGACTATTTGCAGCACAAACAGGTAAATATCGACCTATTCATTTTATCCAAAAGGTAATGCAGCCAAATAGGGCGTAGCAGTACTTGATGGGTTCACATGTTAAGACCCATAGCGTCATGTGAAGAATTTAAAGTACACCCACACAGAAGACGCACGGTAGGAATAAACATACTTTTGCCAGGTTAGCATCAAATATGACGATAAGCAGAAAGAATAGAAAACACGTTCCCATAATCGCTAATGCAAACAGAAAGAAAATACTGCGATTTTTTGAAGGAAGTAAAAATAAAGTTAATCTTAGAAGCAATTTCACATTAACAGAACCAACAAGAAAGAAACCATTACAGTTTTCCGGAAATATTAGTACTTTTACTAAAAAAGGAGTAAGCAACGAATCATGCTTCTACTGAAATAATTTTAAACTAAAATATCCCACCAAATTATGGAAATGGAAATCAAACTGTGGCTCTAAAGTTACTCTAGAAGGCAAGATCGACAGAGCGTGATCCGATGCGATAGTAAATTAATTAAACCAAGACGCACTGCCTTCTTGTAGATGGTGTTGAAGTGATTGTTGCGGAAGAGGACTGCCAGTTGGTTCTCCTGGAGGTGTTCGGAGAGCTCGCATAGACCATGCATGGTGAGTTGAGAGGCTGCGGTCTCGAGAAACTCCTCAGCTAGCAGACCTGAATGCAGGAGGGATAGGAAAGTTAATGCTCATAAGCTATAAACAGCGCAAGCACACAAAAGGAGGAGCAACGACTAGGCAGAACGAAGATAGATTAATTCAATGGAGCGTGGGATGTCAACGTTTACGCAACCAGTATAGAGCATGAAGCGGACATTCAGTCTACAGCAGGTTCTGTTTTTTAGTATTCGACAATGTTATAGAACTGCGATGGGAGTGAATTCACTAGTTAGCACCACCACATTACTCATACAGTAGTACAATGCAATACTTGTCTGGTCTTTCTGCGCTTATGTAATATCCGTCGCTGGTGTCAGAGACCACCCATACCCCTTAATTTTACAAACCCATATGGAGGAATGCACAGTATGCATTCGATTTTATATGCATGGGTAACGAAGCGCAAACACGAAGCATCAGCCTATCTGTACAGCACTCCCCATTGTACACCACTACTTTCCTCTTGTTGCAGACCCAGTCCCATATCGCAGAATATTAGTTTAACAAGATGGATGAAATTCGAGTTTGACAGCTTTATGAACCGACTTTGACTCAATCCCTAGGCTACGGAAGCCACTTGCCAAATGCGTATAGCATTTGCTGAAGACGCGATCCGTATTAGCAGAAAGCAACAGTACGCAATGTTTGATTCTGGTGGTGAACCACCAGGCGATAGCACATCACATTCAGGCAGACTCACCATTCTTGACCACGAAAGACAGCACCACGTGCCACTATTGGCTAAAGCAATTCAACCACATCTACATTAACTGGCAAGGGTAAGTCGTGGTAACAACCACTTTGCATCTGTCCTCCTCGGTCATGCATTAACAGTTGACAAGCAATAAGACCCAAAGAGTACTAATTAGTTATTCTTCACTTATTTCACACACGTTATAAAACGCGTCGCGCATTTTGGACTGCTTGCTGACTGCCTGGTCTTGTGATGAAAGGAGGGGGGAGAAATAGATATACTGCCTCATCTACATGTTTCCCTAATGATCATATGCCAGATCGAATAGACGTTTACGTTTGAACACAAAATACAAGCAAGATGGAAATGGAGCTAGATGGATAGACAGATAGATAGAGGTAGTTTCCTTTCATATCGTCTAGGGATAAAACGTTTATACAGGTGGAACCCGTAAGCCCGTACCTCGTTAGTAAAGGATGGTAGATTGTAGTGGTGACTATTTCGACGAAATAGGGGCGTGGGAGTACTCAAGGGACCCTGAACTCAGTAATGCCCATTCAGATGAATAACGAAATGGAATAAAAACTAATCCGTTCTCTACTACCTTGACTAGATACACTGCTAAGACTACAGATGGAATCGTTCAACATGAACTGTTCCAGCGGATGTGATCAATCATACTCGACACAAATTCACGGTGTAGGAGAAAGGCCTTTTCTTGAGAAGCAGCCAAAACCTATTGCGATTCTTGCAAGGGGAAATAATGCAAGGCCGCATATTTTGCGCTCCAAAGCCCATCCTGGAGAAGACTTTGTATCACCCCTAGGGATAGGATAGAAGACGAGCAAGTGCACTTCGTCCTCGGTACTCCCTTGGTCGTGCTTCAAGTGATAATTACCACTTTTTCTTTGCATCAGCCCTAGATGGCCATGAGGGAATGGAGAATTGAAAAAAAACTATGGCTGAAAATGTGGATAAAGTTTTTCTTAGTTTATAGGGCCAAAAACGTTCCATAAAAGCGGGATTAAGAAGCTTGTGTTTAGTTGCGAAAGGACGGTAGATTGCAATGGTGATTATTTAGTCTAAAATTTTGTCTTCAGAGGTAACTCTAGAGCATCAAAAGAGAATATTGTTTAAATTCCGGAGTTGAATGAAAAGTGGCGATACTTACTCTTTTCAACGCGAGCAGGATCGGAAGAGGATTTGTAGTCAATAATCATCTCCACAACTTGATTGTACGTCTGGTTCCTGAGCGCTTCCACTAAATCCCGATCCTGTGGGTCCGCCACCCAACCGTGGTAGAGGGGAATACGGAAGAGATCAAAAACGGTCAACGCCGGTGTGTACTCGAAATCGGACACTCTGGAATGAGGGGGAGATAGAATCAGTTAACACACCGCGCCCATGGTTTCATCATCGCTTATTCCGCAGATCATAGAGAGGACTTAACAGGTGGATTCATCAGAAAGCACGCGTTGCACAACGCCTGCTGAATTCATGTCCTTCCAAGGTGACTGATCGTTGTGGCTTAACATCGCTCCTATCAGTAGTTTTTATTTAGTTTTAACCTTAATGTGATGGCAGAAACAAAAGACTACTTAATTAAAAGATTAATCCAAAACAAAACATGAACTATGTGGCTAGTTTTGCAAGCAACAATTCAGTCGTTATACGATTTCTTGCAATTCGGTACCCACGATGGTGGCATAGCTCACGTTACCCATTCTGCCGATCTCCCAGCACCTCTAAGTACTACTGATAAAGCTACTTGCAGAGCGATATGCCTTAAAACGTCCCTAAGGATGGCTCAAAAACTAAATCGACGGTCAAGTGGATAGCACCTCCAAACGCCATAGAAGGAACACATTCGAGATCTTAACCAGCCCAATCTCAAATTTTGGAAAATTAACCAGTAATGAGGCACGATCAGAGTTGAAAAGATCGAAACCGCTCACAAAAGAATTGCACACAGGATTCACTCGAAAATATCGAGTCATAAAGATCATCTGGAGAGTTAGTACCTTCTCATATTACCAGAGGTTGAAAGCAACTTAGACAGACGTTTAACAGAATTGGAATCACAATACATCAGAATAGTGAGATGTAAACAGGAGGTTACGACCTCATATTGTTAATCTAATTGGATGATTTTACTTTTAAGCATATATTTCGTGGAAACGACTGACATACTTACCATCGGGTTCAAAATTGATCAGCTGGGAACGGAAGTTCCTTTATGAACTTCGACCGGGGACACAGAAGCTAATGTTCGGCTATTAACACAAGTGCTGTAAAAATGGAAGCTGGTTCTTCGACTAATTGCTAGTGAGCGATCACATGACTTGGCCAGGACCAGCGCAAGAGCTAGTGGAAGAGACAAAAACTCGACCTAACCACTTCCCATCCATTTGCGAAAAAAGCGAAGAACCAAAAAAGCAAGCAAGAAAGAACGCTGTTTCCTAAGTCAGATGGTCGAAAATGCGTTTCCTCAGCATCTGGCTGAGGTAGCAGTGACTCTTTTGGACGAAAATGGGAGGAATTCCACTTTATAATTTAGGAGGGAGTTTTATGGGCAAATTGACCTCAAGATACATTGAGAGGAAACATGCAATTTCGAAAAGTGATAGGACACTTCCAGCTGCTTACTGAGAAGGTGGAAACGGTAACCTCAAAACTTAGCAATCGTGGAACATCGACTTAACACGCTTCGATTATCACATATAGTGTGCAAACAAAGTACAAGTGTTTAGTTGGGTAGTAGACAGCTCGGTAATATGCTCAAAAATTTGAAAGGAGAACGAGTTTAAGGACACAACTGAGCACTAGTCATGCCCCTTCCTACAAAGCACAAAGGTTTGCGCCGAAAGCCACTCGGAACAGATACGCAGATGGTTCCAAAAACTAGATTTTCGTCGGATATTAAGCCACCACTGATCTAAAAAGGTTAATAAAACTAGCTGTAAAACTAGAATATCAGAGGCCCTCACAAGGCAGTGATGATAGACATCATTACAAATCAAACGGAGATATGGGTTTAGTTAAGTGGAGAGAGGGCAGTTTGAACTTACCCAGTGAAACGGACATTGATGTCTAGGCCAGTTTGCAGGGAGGGGAAAATGCTGAGGGCAGAGGAAAGATTTTCCTCGTAGTTTAAGCGCGTGCCCTCATCCCAATCCTAAAACAAGAATACACTTCGCTAGGTAATTGGCATAGGGGCATACAACCAACACATCAGCCAATGCTTGGCAAAAAGGTCAGGGTTGGAGGGATCAAAAGAAGGCAGCGAGGGTGATAAGAACGAGTGTGCACAGGGTCTAATTAGGAGTGAAAAATTAACAATGTTCGCCTCTACGATTCCTGTGGACTGGGCTAGGGATGCGATGTAATTTTGTGCGCAAGCGACACATCTCCGAGTCCTATTTTAATGAGTACACTACCGACTTGACATGTATGCGACAAATACTCTCCGGTAGATTACAAAAACTCGTTGAACCAAGTCGTAACACCAGACAGATTGGGTGAGCAGGATATTTTTGGTCAAAGGATAATCAAGCTTCCTCCATTTAGTAGTACTGACAAGATCTGTTATACTAGAAAACATCTGAACAGTGGATGGTGATTTTACCAGGGGATTCTAGTTGTGTACGTGTTCAGTCCCTCACATAGAGCCATCCTGGAGACCATTATGACTGGAGAGATCGTGTTAGTTTTTTGACAACAACACCTATTAGCAGACGGTGCGTCGGCGCCCTTATGAGCTTGTTTAAAAAAGTGTCATGCCCATAGCCCTTGGGCTTATGCAATTCGTTCGCGAAACACGATTTAAAGGTAACAAACAAAGTTTAGGTAAATTTAGACACCTGTACTAATCCTGTCATACGTTTTCTTAAAACCATGTGTGAGATCCCATTAATTATAAAATTCTTAAGGATTCATCGAGCAATAACGAAACAAAGTAGGAATAATTGCCTAGCTGTTTCAGAACAAAGTGCATCTCCATGACACAGAGACCATAATTCGCACTGGTTGTGGTCTCAGCACGAAGTGCTTGTGAAGCAAAGATGCCATTCCATTAACATCAGGAAAGAAAGTTGGTGCCAAATCGGATAAAATTCGCCACGGCTAAAGGGCTATGAAAAACGTTAAAGGATCATATTCAACGGAATGATGACAGTTTTAGTGCAATATATGCCGCACGGAGACAGTTTCATGCACACTTAGAAAAGTTTGCAAGACCTAATTTTCCAAACACCCAAACTACATGAAAAGAGCAGGGCTTAACTTTAAGGAGTAAGTAAGGAGAAAGACCGTAGTCAAAGTAAATGGAACCAGTACAAATTTTGAAACAACGGGTGGTGGACAGTAAAATGATAATCTTCACGAAATAGTTTGTAGATTAATGGGGACACCATGAAATTCGTGGGCGCTAACATCAGGAAAAAATGAAAAGATAATACGAGAGACGACAAAGCTTTCGTAAAGAGTCGGAACATTAACCGACTAAAGTATCAAATGATCGAAAAAATTAGTTTGGTTATCGATAGAGTTTGCTGCGATGATATGCTTTTATGTATAGGAGCTAGTGGAACAAGTGATGGAACAACCTACTTCTGGACACCTCAATAAAAATAATAAATAGTAATATTGCGACTGTTACTATAAAAAGCTTTGGAATCTTGACATTCTAGCATAAAGCTTAACTTATGATGCTACTTTAAACTTTTATGACTGTTCACAGGGCACTGCTCAGCACTGCCCCTTCAGGTAGTCAAACTTTAACCAATAGTGGTACAATTTGAGTATTTGCATGGGATAGCCGGTCACTAAAAAGCATCAGGTAATCCAACTAACCTTGTCATTAAACTTTGTGCCCAAAGTCTGTTTTGTTTTTAAGAGCAAATGTAAACAAAACACAGAGATGGCGAGGAGAAGATAGAGCAACTGCCCAACCCACACATTTAAGCCAAAATAGAGAAAAGGAAAAATTGTACTACCTTGTAAGCTCTAAAAGCAGAGCGGAACCACACAGCAAATGGAAGACAAAAAGGAAGTAGCGTACCATACTTCAAATCGAATTTCCAGAAAATGAATTTGTAATTTAAAAACGTAAGTTCAAAAATGCGCACACAAGGTGAGCGAGAACATAGTCTCAAATGGGTGCAAAGTTTGAGAGCAAAAAAAAAACAAATTAACTGACATAAATAGGCGTTTGCAAACGAAGAACACAAACAAACTGACCACCGTAGAATGAGAAAGTAGTTCATCACTCAGCGCTGCAATTATTAGATCACTGGAGACCACCTCATGATTGGCAGGAAGGGTCAATTTGCCCCTCAACAACAAGAAATTAGTGATCGCAATCATAGGACAGGGTCCGTTCTCATTCTGCGTGATTATTGGAACTTTGGAACCGTTAAAAGAGATCCATTTCACTTGGTGCACTGAACCGTCCTTGGCGGGCGACTTCGAGGTCGCTGACTTCGGGGTTTCCTCGGGCGAATTGCTGGACTTCGAAGGAATGGAAAGAGACTCGCTTGGTGTAGATTCCTGAGGTTTTGTGGCATTAGAAGAAGACTGGATCGGTGTTCGATGATCCGGGATGTCCTTAGAATTCTCCTGAATAGACAAGAAAGTATGGGAACTTAGGGGGGAATTGCCCTGAGTTGGGAGATGTGGAGCGGGATGAGAGCCTACGGGCTCCTTTAGGTCCTGCAGCAAATCAGTCTTGGTTGCAGAGGTCGGCGAGGAAGTACTAGAGTCTAGCTCATCCAATTCAGTCAGAGCAGGAGCACTGTCCACACTAGAGGCTTGAGCTACATCTGTGGAATTCTCAACAAAAGAAGTTCCTAGCATACCCCTTTCTTCCCTTAATTCTTCAGCTCGTTGTAGCGTTTTGTGAGAATAAACATCATCCAAACCAACTGAAGCTAGAGCTTCATCGGGGTTGGAAGCATGGGCGGCCTCTTCCAAATCCTTCAAGGAGGGAGGCTCTCCAACCCCCATTTCTTGGATTCCCACTTCTTCGGTGTGTTTCGAAGTTCCGAGAGAGTTAACATCTGAGACGACAGGAGAGAAAGCATCATCGAATCTGGGAGTTTGAATTGCTCCAACTTTGGCAATGGGGAGCCCTTCAGCCAAAGGAGGCCTTTCTGCCTCTTCTTGCAATACTTCTTTAGTATTCTGCGGGATTTCGGAATTGGAAAGTGGTTCGAGCTTCTCTGAAGGAATCTCTTTAGGAAGACCGGGGGTAAGATCGTCATGCAATCTGGGTGAAGAAGCCAGACAACTGGAGGAGACATTCGTGTCTGAACAAGGAAAATCAGCCAAAAGCAATAATAATAAAAATATGGAAAGCGATTCTTCAACAGAACCCAGAGTTCAATTTAGAAGTATAAATAATGAGAAATCAATGACACAAAACAATGACCTAACAAAACGCAGAGGTGAAGCATTGGACTTACCTTTGGGAATTGATTCGGTTGTGTCTTCAATATGGGAACTTAAATTCTCCTTCAAATTTAAAAGTAGGTAAGACAATGGCTACTAAAGTGGTCCCAATTAATTTTTGTTCCTTAACTACGACAGTATATATATATTCTCTTCAAGCACACAGAACTCCACAAAAAAACTCCTGTTGCAGCATTGATTGCATGTAGGCACCAAAGTTAGAACTACTGAAATGCATGTCTAACCAAATAATGTATAAACTCAAAAAAGATCTTCAGTGATGACATTAACGTAGACTGCAAGCAAGGCTAGACCAAAATCACCTAAGAACTGAAATAAGTCACGAGGACATGATAAGGAATAGGCAATAAAATATTATGGAAATGAGAACGGAAAATTCACCATTCCGGGGAACTAAATACCGAGCTACACAAAACACTCCTGTGGGCTAAGCTGGCGCATAATTAAACAATGCTGCAAGTTAATTGGGTATTACAGATTATTACATTTTAAAAGATTTTTTGGGTCTTTAAGGGGACAAAAACCCTTTAATTGACATTTTTACAACAGATCCATTTTGACTTATGGTGAAGGTTGATCTGATCTCAGGGGATAATGCGAAGGATGTTAAGTTTGACCATCCGTTTGGCTTATTTTTAGAAGCTTGATCAACTGGCTGATGGGATCGGTCTATATGACCGGAGCTTCTCTGTGTCTGGACTAAACGGCTATCAGCCCAGCGAGTCTGTTTGGAGCTGAGCCATAAAAGGCTCGTTCTGATGAATGCTGCTGGTTTCCGGAGCACTTCTCGTCATCTTAACATACTTTTCGGTAGCGAGAAAAAGAGTTTTGGCAAAAGTCTGCTTTTTCTGGGAAGAAGTGTTGCAACAATATCCCAGGTCGGCATAGGGGTTATGCAGCCAAAAACCAATCTTAAATAAAACAAAGCAAGAATTTTGATATTTTTTGCTTTAAAAATGGAAATAAAGGTCAAGATTGCCCATTTCACGCCACTTTTTAAAGTTCGTATAGTCTTTGGTCGGGAGGGGATTCACTAGAGTTGGGGTATAGGCAATTTCTCGTTTAGTTCTTCCTCTCTGACCTTTTGGCTGTCATCATATTTGTGTTTGCTGATAATTACGCACCTCATAAAGCATAGCCCTAAGGCAAAGCCACCCATTGGAAATAAAATCAGCGGAGTTAAGTAGCTTTGATGTGATACGTGCAGCCTTACAAAATGCGGAGGTGATAAAGCTGCTGCATGCAAGCATTCAAAACATCTAATTAAAGCTGCTATTATGAGGTAGTCTGTGGCATTACGTTCCAGAAACCTTTCAAATATATGGGAATTGAGTGAGGTGCTTTGCATGTTGCTGCGGACTCATTTCAAAACGTGATAGGGGAGTAGAACAAAAACTTACACAACCACTAAAATTGCTCACGAAAGCATTTAAAACGTTTTGGTATTTTGTTTATCTCGATCAGCGCACGTAAAGAGGTCAATTCGTTTGTCATCTGTGCGTAATTTGTAGCTCGACGATAACAGATGAATATCGAACCATTGTCAAGTAATGCAGACAAACGGAGGTATTTCACAGTCAAAAGCGAGATTTTGTAGGCCGTCATTTAGTCCTGTATTTTTTAGCGACACTGAATGCTCGGACATAGTGCGTGAAACTTCAATTTAATGAACTGACCTATTTTTGAGTATTTAATTTTTTTCATCCCGAAGGTAGAACACTTTGACAATGAAGAATCACTTGGCAAGCCTAGTTCATCGCTGTCAAATTCGACGTAGGCAGCTCGTTTTCTGTTTTCATTCTTGGTCTAGAGCCTCAAAGAAAAAGGCCCACATTTCATTTCTGTCACTGGTAAGAAAAATAAGTCTTCTTGCAAATAGGCAGTTTCGTTATGCGGATAAGGCGGACTTCATAATGCTGATTATTGGAGCTATTGGCAGTATTGTTGTCGGAGTATCTTTTCCACTGAATTTACTTATTGTTACTGAAGTTGTCAATGGGTTTGTGGCTCCCAATGCTAACACACAAGCACTTAAGATTATGGATGAGATGATAAAGTGGTATATTCTGCTGGCCTCATTAACACTTGTCTTTGCTTTCGTCCAAATGTTTTGCTTCAGTCTGTCATCTAAACGACAGAGCCGAAGGATTCGATTAAGGTTATTTAAGGTAAGTATTTTTCTCAGTGACACGTAATGGCATTTGTTATTTTCTAGTCAACCAACTGATTCAGTTATGACATTGCAATAGATTAGAGCACCTTAAGCTTTCTTTTAATATTGTTATACGTTCTGAATACAACTCGTTACATGAGACCTTCGTAGAACAATTTATAAAGGCACACAAATATATTAATTTGACGCAATGTAGCTTACTATTTTATTTGTAATCCAAGCAAATGCTTCGACAAGACGCCAGTTGGTTTGATAGACAATCTATGGGCGATCTCATTACAAAAATGACTTCCCAAGTGGATCAAATCGAGGCGGGTATTGGCGATCGGCTGGGTCGTTTTTTGCAAAACCTGATTCTTTTCATTAGCTGCTTTGGCAGTGCCTTCCAAAACCAATGGAAGATAGCCCTTGTAGGGCTCTCCACCACACCTCTCATTGTCGTAGCATTCGTTGTTTTGGGTGTGGGTTTAAGTCGCTACTCCATAAAAGAGGAAAAGGCGTATTCACATGCCAACAGCATCGCCAGTGAAGTACTCACCTCTATTAGAACGGTGTTTGCTTTCATCGGTCAAAAGAAGGAGTCGACTCGATACAATGCAAACCTGGGTGCAGCGGCAAAGGTCTCCTTCAAAAAGAACATCATCGTCGGTTTCGGTAAGGAGTCAGTCCTTATGATAGACATTTGTGGATTTTACGACATCTAACATTTTAGCGAAGGGATGTCTCTCATCATAAAATACAAATCTGCGCTAAATTTCCTGTTGGAGTACTGTTTTTCAGTGAAAGTTGTTCTTATCTTCTCATCCTAAATATAAACTTTTTACTAGTAGCAAATAAATTAGCACCACAAGTATTGAAATCTAATTCATGTGCTGCAAATTAAGAATAAATTTCCCTGTTGAAACAGCAATTAGAACGTATTTATTCATTAGGCACTTTCGATACCTGCACCATACCAACATTCGTCTTTGATTTATGGCAAAAGCACAAAAAATTGAATCACAGCAGAATAAATGAAGTAAATCTTTTTTTTGAATACTGGTAAGCGATTCTGGTATAATTTTATGTAGATAAGCATACCTGCCAATAATGTCGGAATCCGGACTACACTTTATGCTTTTGTAACTTTCGTCTAAAAGTCAGAAGATGTAGAAGGAAATAGCGCTTCGCGTTGTTAGAAGAGGATATTTGTTATTTCTCTAGGCGCCGGTTTGATCAGCTTCTCGATATTTGCCTCTGCTGGTCTCACTTTCTGGTACGGCGTCAAGTTGATAAGCGTCGGGGAGTCCGGTGTGGATGGCGGCAAGATTGTGTCGGTAGGTTGCACAACAAAGCCTAGTAAAAGTAGATTTCTTCGGGTTACCAGTTTCTTTCACAGATGTTCTTTTACCGACTGGACATGGGCGATTAGAAACAGGGCTTAAGGTCACTAAAACGCATCATTGTCAGCTACCATAACTTCTAACGGATTTAAAATTACATCAAAAACTTTTTTTCTGAAAATGAAGTCTTTATGTGTGACACTCGTTTTGGTCATGCCGTCGGAATTTGAAAAGTCACCTTACTTGAATTTTGAGTACCTTTGTATCCGCCAGCGACATTTAAATGGAGGCACACAGTCAGCAACAGCTGAGTCAACACAGGTAAAAGTGAATACAAGGTCTTGATTCCATTACAGAGATTGAGGTTTTGCTTCTTCCAGCCAAATCTTGGTTCCGTACTTGACCACTTTTGGGTATTTGATTTGACTGAGCACTTGGAAGGTGATAGTAGGCTATCCAAAAGCTGCTGCTTAATTTCAAGTTCTGAAAATTTAAGGTCTAATCATGATAAAGATTCCAATTTCGAGCATTTCAATCGAATCGAAATTTACTGAAGAGCGTAGTGACGCATCCTTTTTTGCTTTCTCAACGCTTGGTTAAATTAATAGGTGGTTAGTATTCAACTTGATTGTAACGCATTCACAAGATCGTAGCTACATGATTTAATACATGCAGAAGGTTTGGCGAGTATAATTAAGGTCAATATGATGAAAAATATGTATCACCGAAGAGTAGAGATCCGGGTACCAGTACAACTATTCTTCTGACATGCTTAAATCCACACCGGTTCACAGTCTCTGGATGATAACGAATTCGACTTAAAAGTAACTACACTTTAGGTATTTATAACGATGGAAAAGTGGCCTCACACATGCATCGGCGACTGATTTTTACGCCGTTAGATGCGCTCAAGGCAGGTGAGATTTCGACCTTTACGGCTGCCAAAGGTACCCAATTCTCAATAGTTGGCGAACAGGTGCCCCACTTTAGGCATCATTAATCTAGCTAGTAGACAACAGTGGCAATGAGAGGGTGTATACACCAACCTGTGACGATAAACGGATTTTTATTTGGTCGAAGGCGTAACACCCGAAACTGCGGATGTCAGTCGGTACAGAAGACATTAAGCACGTTGCTGCATTTTGATGGAATGATTAGAAACAAAGTGGTAGAGCATTCGAGAGCTGTGAAAGTATCATAACTGGTCGTACGTCTGTCATTTTTTATTCCGGTTGAGGTAGTTCTATATCCTGTTCACAGTATGGTAGTTATTCCTGTTAAAACTCCGTTTTTAAAGCATCTGATCCTTAAAGATCGGTGCATAAAATGTCGTAAAATTGAACAGAAAGTGATTTTTTTTTCTATGAGAATGACAAACTCAGAACAACTAGCTAAGTATACTTGCAATTTTTAAAGGTGCTGCAAGCTGAGTATTAAAACGGCTTTTGCAGTTGGATTTTTGTAGGTGGTTTAGCAGAACGCTGGGAAACGTGCATTTGCCGAGGTAGCGAGGGTTTGGTTTGAGCCCTATTCCTAGGTGAAATCATACAGATTTAAGCGGGCAAAATCTCAGACCAAATATAACCTTTTTTTCTATTTGGTATAGGTTGTGCTGGCATTTCTGGTGGGCAGCATAGCCCTCGGCCTTGTTCTACCCGAATTCACTTACTTCGCCCGTGCAGTCGCTGCTGCCAGAAGCACCTTCAGGGTCATCGAGAGGGTACGCTGGTACACAGATCCGCATTTTAAAAGTCCGAGTTTATTTATATACCTAGAATTAGCTTCATTTCATATCTCTGTTATCAAAAAAGTAGCTGGAGGGACCAACAATTTTAATTTGGAACCACATAAAGAACGGAAACTCAAACTCTCTAACGTATTTTGCATTTGCTTCTTGAAACAACCTTTGGGTAGCAGCTAAACTGCAAAGTAAAATAATGGTTTAGCACAAAAGTGTCATCGAAAATGGGAGGCGTATCGAGTAAAGGTACACCAACAAGATGGACGAAGTTGATGTCTCCTGTGTGGCACCATTTATTCCCCTTTTAAAGGTGATGGTTTCAAAGGTAAACTGTTTGAATGGATAAAAACAGATTGGGGTCGCTGATCTACACTGCTTTTCCTAGCCTTAAAAATTGCTACTCCTATTTTTTAGGAGCCTCGCATTGACAAGGACCGAAAAGGCGAAATCATCGAGGATTTCAGGGGTCACATTGTGTTCAAAAACGTCACCTTCCACTATCCTACGAGACCGGAGGCAAAGGTTAATTTTATTTTGTCTAACATCTGAATTAATGATGGGTAGATATCTCACAAGTCCTATCAAAAAATGCGGGTAGCGGAAAGATTTTGAACGATTTTGGTGCGATACATTGAATCAATTTTTAAGTTGTAGACTTGAGAAATACAATTTTGCTTGCATCACGAGGCATACACATTCGACAGTCCATTAACCCGGCACATCAATCCTAGCCCCAAATTTTATTATAAATTCTACAATTATTCTCCCATTTGGAACCCCACAAATGCTAATTTAAATTGAGGGAATTGATTGTCTCCTTGTCTGAGTCATGACTCGACTTTGACTCAATCCCTAGGCTACGGAAGCCACTTGCCAAATGCGTATAGCATTTGCTGAAGACGCGATCCGTATTAGCAGAAAGCAACAGTACGCAATGTTTGATTCTGGTGGTGAACCACCAGGCGATAGCACATCACATTCAGGCAGACTCACCATTCTTGACCACGAAAGACAACACCACGTGCCACTATTGGCTAAAGCAATTCAACCACATCTACATTAACTGGCAAGGGTAAGTCGTGGTAACAACCACTTTGCATCTGTCCTCCTCGGTCATGCATTAACAGTTGACAAGCAATAAGACCCAAAGAGTACTAATTAGTTATTCTTCACTTATTTCACACACGTTATAAAACGCGTCGTGCATTTTGGACTGCTTGCTGACTGCCTGGTCTTGTGATGAAATGTGACATTTGCATTCCAAAGTCTGTTAGGCAAAAGGTCATATGTCCACCTGCTGTCCACTCCACACCTCAAAGCCATACGCAAACACTGTGTTTCCTTTATGTGCATATGTGCTAAGTTATATACAAAATTGTTCACTTTATGAGAGTTGGATGACTGCGGCTGAGTTCAACCTACTCAACACAACTCGGAGGTGGACAAGGTTTTTAACGACACCGAGGATTGGTCAATCAATCAAAGGAGACTCTTATTCTTTTAAGACAACGAAAGACCAGCTACTTCACACGGTACAACTTGCCTTTGAGAAAACCTCATTGTGTTTCATGATGGGAGGGAGGGAGAGGGAAAAAGGGACCCTGCCTCATGCTCACCCTATTTATTTCCCTAATGATTATATACCATGTGAGTTAGACGCTTGCAAATGAGTGCACAATACATGAAATATAGAAATGGCACTGGACAGATGAGTGGACAGGTAGAGGTGGATTCTTTTCTTGTCATCCAGAGATAAAACATTTCATTCGGATGGAATCCGCTACCCTGTGCCTCGTTGGGAAAGGATGATGGCCGATAGTGGTGACTATTTTGATAAATAACACCCTTGAAGAAACCTTCTGCAGTTATTGCATTTCCATTCAAGAAAAAGCTTCACAAAATTGTTTGCCTGCCCTATAATTTCTTGCAAGTCAGAGTACTCGAGCGACCCTGAATTCCCAGTAACAATAACTCAGATTAACAGTGAAGCAGGGCAAAGATACTCCCTTTTTTCCTACCTTGATCAAATACAGTGCCAATACTACTGACGAAATTGTCCACCATGAAATGTTCCACTGGTGAAGACCAAACACCGATGATTATGAACAATCTACTTGACACTACTGCAAGATGTGCAAGAAGAACCTTTTCTTGAGAAGCAGGCAAAATGAGACGATTAATCGGAAAAAGGACTTATTCGTGGTATGTGCAAGGCAATGCGGTTCAAAATTTCCTGATTTATTACCTAAAAATCCTCATATTGGATGTTGCGATCGGGATGAGGGGAAGATAAAATAGTCTCATTTAGGTATTCTTACGGTATTTAGCCACGCTCCAGGCTATAACTAATGCAACCAAATAGTGACGCACGTGATTGACGGTTTTGAATAAGAGTCTAGTGGAAACTGTGGGCTATTAATATTAACGGTGACTTTGAATGCCTAGTCTCCACTTACTTCATCCTACCTATAAATATCCAATTGATTGATTTTTGTTTTTTATACTTTAACAAAAGGTACTATTTGGGAGTATGCAAAGCTCAGAAGAATGTGTAGAAAAGCGCACACTTTACTTATTTGTGAATGTATACCCATGAAGCAGTTTTTTATCAACGGCCTCTTTAAAATGGTCCGGTGTATTGCCGATTAGAATTGCACAAGATTAGTGAAACAATGTCATCTTAACTTGTTATCTGCTTGTCGAAAATAAGCATAAGTTATCAAAAACAAAAAAGCGATTTTTGATTCTTTTCGGCATTTTTGTTTCCAACTTTATATGTGTGACAAGTGCTCCTTGCCAGCCCGTGAAAACCAGCTGAACCATGTAGTATTGCAAACATACTGATTGAGCTTAAACAACAAAATTCCTGTTCATGGCCCGGGAATTATCCAAGTAGAGCAAGTATTTTGCGCTCTGCGCTTGTCAATTTTCCTTGCAGATCCTGGCGGCAAATATTTCACTTACTATTTTTGTTCATCTATAATGAGGATGCGTTTGAGTTAGAAAGAGATCTTTATTTGAGAAATTTACTACTCTTCAGACTCTGGACAATCTCTCCATTGAGATTCGACCTGGAATGACGGTGGCAATAGTTGGTCCAAGCGGTTCGGGCAAGAGCACAACAATTCAACTCATCCAACGTTTCTATGACACGGTCTCGGGCGAAGTGAGCTCCTTTTCTCTTTTTATCCCTAACTGACTCCTGTTCTACTAGATCTGATGCAAACCTTTTGAAGGTATTAAACACTAAGCTTGTCGGTAGAAAGTAATGGGCTGCGTTAAAGTAAATGGAATGACTTTATGATATACATTTATAAGGATTAGCAGCAAATGAATAAATGGCAGAAAGGCTCTAATCAGTTCAATCCTTTTTGAGAACGTTAAAAAGTAATTTGAGAAATTACTAGCCAGAATCGTGCATTTTTAATGTTTATTTCGCACCAACAGCAGTTGGAGAAAGCTATCTGGCATCCCTAAAGAATCACTCAGGTTGCTGGCCACGCATTTTGCTCCTCTACTCGTTCATTTCAATTGCCTGACACGATTCCATCACTTGTGTTTATCGTGACAACTACCCAGGTTCTGATCGACGGGAGGAACATCCGAGAACTGGACTTGAAGTGGTTTCGCGGACAGATAGGGGTGGTGCAACAGGAGCCTGTTCTCTTCTCTGGTACTATAGCTGAAAACATTGCCCTTGGTTGCCCAAATGCCACCGATGAAGAAATCGAAATTGCTGCCAAAATGGCCGACGCGCACGACTTCATTCTCAAACTTCCTCAGGTATTGCGTCAATCCAGACGTTGCGTATAAAACGTCCGAAACAAAGGGTAACGTGATTTCTCTGCAAAAATATCTGGTCATTAATTGGAGCATATTAAAGAAAAAGTTCGTCTATAGAGTAGCTGCAGTTCTTTTCTGAATCTGTAACGAAATATGAAGTACATTTGTTTTCAGGATGTAAGACGGACGGATGACCCTTGTCCATAATTTTTAATAGCTATTTCTCCTCTATTGAAGGCGTACAAAACGCCAATAGTGGAGGGCGGCGGAAGCATGTCGGGTGGACAGAAACAGCGAATCGCGATTGCCAGAGCACTTATTCGAAACCCCAAAATCCTTTTGTTGGACGAGGCGACTTCGGCACTGGACACGCGCTCTGAACGCATCGTCCAACGCGCTCTCGACCAAGCCTGCAGTGGACGTACCGTTGTAGTGGTTGCTCACCGTCTCACGACCGTTCGTAACGCTGACACAATCGTTGTAATGGATAGAGGTCGGGTGCAGGAGATCGGGACACACGACCAGCTGGTCGCTCTCAAGGGCATCTACGCAAAAATGCTCTCCTCCGCACCGGTGCGTCCTCGCATTCTTCCACCACCTGTCACAATTTCCCTCAAACTTTCCATGATAAACTTGTACCGTAAAAGACCATTTAAAGTTACTTTTACGAAAATGTTAAGGTTCATCAGGTATTAATTATTTGTCATGAACTTTTGTAAAGCCTTAATAAGAATGACATAATTTTGTCATCTCGTACTATCAGTACATGTAACCGTCTCTCTACAGAGTAATCGGGCTGGAGATATGGAAGAAGAGGACACAGAGACTGACAGCGAGGCAGAGGAGGCAGAGGAGGCAGCATCGGCGGTGGAGAATGAGATGATCGATCGACCAAGGCGGTTGTCAAGAGACGAGCTGCGCAAGCCAAGTAAGTGGACGCTGTCCCAGCGGTGGTCGGACGCTGAGACTATGCTGGAGGCTCTCACCGAGATGTCCGGCACCGAAAAGACTTCGAAAATGGTGAGTTATGTATCTCAGCTGCAGAAATTGTTAAGCATTGGAATTCTACGGTAGGCTTAATGAAATCCCACACTGTTTCCCATTTGTTCCAGATTGATGTTCCCTACTTCAGATCTGTAAACCCTTCCCTTCAATGTTCATCTGTAAACCTACGAAAATAGTTCGAGGGTCAGGAGCGTATTTTGGTGATTAAGTGTAATTAAACAGTAGCTTTTGTAGGGAGGGTATAGTAAAAAGACGAAAAAACGGGGAACTTATCGATAATGCAGGTTTTTTTTGATCCAACTAACTAGATTGGCTAGGGCACATGAATAAACGACAATTATTATCTAGAGAGCTAAATGTAACATTTAGTTGGGATTTAAGGAACTGAAAGAGTGAGTAATTTTTATGGACGCAACTGAAGAAAGCCGATTTTTTTTTTCTGGAATTTATCTAAGAAGACCCAGCGCATCCCATGAGAAATGTCAATGCTGTTGAAAGCTAAAACCGCCAATTCATACGTTTTTACACCCCTTTAGAAAGGTCAACTAATGAGGGCACTGAAGCTGAATCGCCCGGAATTTCCCTACCTTTTCGCCGGACTTTTTTTATCCCTGGCTTCTGGACTGAGTCAACCAGCCTTTGCAATTCTCTACTCGGAGATGTTTGGGGTAGGCACTGACCCACTTAACACGCACCGCAGTTTCTTTCATTGCGAGTATTCAATGCAGGCTTCGGAGGATTTTGTAGCTATCGTCCAATTATGTCTTATGTTCTCGTGTTGGCCGCTGAGTTTTGAGGCAAAATCGCACTGCATTTACGTTAATCGTATTTGGTTGCATAGACAACTAATTCCTACTTCCGTAGAACATGAAGGACATAAAATATTGCTCAAATTTTACCAATCCTATAAGAGTACATGTTTTGGAGCAAAATGAGGTCAACCTAGTCCAGATGAGGAAAAAGACCTAGTCTTTCAGCACTGCAGAGCAAGCAGCATGCATTGTTTATTCAGGTCATCAAAATATTTCGCAAAACAATTTTTTGGATTTCATAAGCCCGGCGTAAATTTAGTAGCCCAGCAAAATTGCCTAAAGTGCTAAAAGGGTGAAGAATATTACAGTGGAATGAAAAATCTATAACTGAGGTAGTATATGTGAAGAAGAGTATCAAAGGGCAAATTTAAGAAGGCTTCCCCTAGTAGGCAAAATAAAAAAACCTATCTAGCTTTGTTTGAAAATTCCATATTAAGATTATTTTTGATGGACATTTTGGATGTACTTATGCTTTTGCCGGTGAATAAGTAATCTAGATGATCCGATTAGAGCGCCCGGAGATCTCTCTGAATAGGAGAGAAGTTAGCTTGGAGATAACCTGAGGGACTGCCGGTATGGCTTAGAGGCCATTTCGCTTAGAGGGAGTATATAAGCGCAGCCTTAGGCATTCTTGAATCAGAACTGAAGAGTTAAATAGTTAAATTATCATGTAGCTCCTGTTCTCCTTTGAGCGCCGTCCCTGGAGCTCCATTTGATCCAACTCCCGCATCGGCCGTTACAATATAAACTGTGCTGTAAGGAAAAACAGCCACTTGCCAACCGCCTCAGTAGTCGAATTTCCATGCAACTGGGAAAATACTTGACCTCAGCGTTACTGATCCCTCGTAGGGATTCCAATGGACTTGGAGTTTCATCCTTGTTGAAAATTATATTAGGGGAAGAGGGGATGTTCGGGCCATCTCGTATGCCCATGGCTAGTCGTAGAAACCTGTAACAAAGGTAGGCATTGTTCCTACTTCAGTGCTGCTTGACCATATCAATCTGGGGTATATCCAGCTATCAGAGAGGCGTAGAAGGTATCGAGAGTTTGCTTAATTGAAATCTTCAACCAAGTACCATAGACAGCTTTGTAACGAGCTTTCCTAGATGGTTTACGCCTTGTGTCGCTTTAAAACACGGCAGCGGGGTAATTGCCAAAGGTGGACGTCATTTTCAACCCTTCCGCCAAGGGTCATCGCATATTCTCCCACTTGCAGCATATGACCTTCTTCCGTCACGTTAATGGTTAACATTCATTGATAGAAACCAGGGCAGATGTCCTTTAGGATCGAAATTGCTTTCCGCTGTCACCGGTGCAGCGCCCTGAGACTTTCCAAGAGACAAATGAAGATATAAGGCTAGGGCAGAATATGCATTATCAACGTACAGAAGAATTGAGAGACTTTAGAATTCGGAGGTCATGTCGCCTAGCGGAAGCACAAAGGTGGAGCTTAAGTGCCTGTGAAACCAAGATGAAGAGTTAAGCAAATCTTTTGGATATTACGTACGGTTAGTTTGTTGCTCCGTTTTGAATACACAAATATAGCAGGACCATCAACCATTATAGGTTCTCGGGTATGATAAAACTCGTTCAGAAATGCTAAGGGAGATGCTTTAACATTGATTGCTGCTTCTGCCGCAGATATTTTCCCAAATCTCAACACCGGACGAAAAACTGGCTCAAACTGCCTTCTACTCGGGCATGATGGCCGTACTTGGACTCGCACGCTTCACTGCGCAGCTCCTATCGGTCAGCAACATTTTCCAAATTATGCAAGACATATTTCATCGGTTGATATCGTTTTCAAAGTGCAAAGAGGTTAGGTAAATTCTTTGGTAGAAATAAGACGCATGTTTTCAACATTACAAGACCATATTAAGTAGTCAGAAGTCACAGTAGGAATGAAAAGAACCGCTGGTGAATATCATCCCAATTATCTGGAAAAGTGCCAATGGAAGTCGATGCAGTGGGCACAAATAATACTCGTAAATACGCTGTGAACTTATGCTGTTTTAGTGAAATTCTGGTTAAGATTGCTCCTAAGGTCCTTTTCATTCTAGGGATGTGCGCTGGGCTACGCGGGAGCCGAACTCACGAAACGTGCGCGATCACTTTTGTTTGAAGCTATACTAAAACAAGTAAGCCGTCTAATCTTCAGCTCCAATAGGGCCAAAAAGCTTGCCTTATCTAACCCTATTCTTAACCCTTGCAGGAGATTGGCTGGTTCGATCGAGTAGAGAACAGCCCCGGTATCTTGACTGCCCGCCTGGCCACAGAGGTCTCGGCACTGGAGACGGTGACGGGTATGCAGTTGGGCACTCTGATGGAGGCGTTGAGTCTAATCATTGCCTCCCTCGTCATCGGTTTCACCTACAGTTGGATTCTCTCCCTCGTCAATCTCTGCTTCGTGCCCCTTCTAGTTGTCTCTAGTGCCCTACAGGTACTTGACAAACGAATCTTTTGATCACATTATGTTCTTTTAACCGTTGACCAACCTATATGAAAGCTCAGGAAGCCTTACGTTCTACTAAAGTTCGATTTTCTTGAAGGACTTTCACTAGAAAGCCGATACAGCGACTTGTGGTGAGAAATAACTTTTGCATTTTGGTAATCATTCAGCGAAAAAACACGCCATTGACTATTCCAAACTACCCATTCACTACCCGTCTCACACTAAGCAGACACGCACAACTTCATGTAGAGGTAACTGAGTACTCCCTCCACTTCTCTCCCTCTCGCACCGTGTGTGTACGTTTAGTGAACCTCGGATCAAGTTATTCACTTGATGGAGAAAAGGACAATTATAGCCTTGATTCATGTAATCCATAAGCATTTTTGCTTTGAAAGCACTTAGGTCCAGTGGATAACTCGAAAGTCCTCTTCTTGTATGTCCGTCTCAAAGGACAAAATTTGCCCGTGAAAAGATGTACACTTTGGGCTGGAGGTTTCTACCTCGCCGCATTTACCGCACGTCTCTAAACTTTTCCAACCTTCAAATGGTTAACACTACTGGAAAGTTACCTGCTTAGTTGAATAGATGGTTGGGAAACAGAAGTGAGACAGAAACGAACGTGGAATAATCTAAGCCTTTCTTGACCTCCAAAGAAGAATCGAGATGCCTATTAATGGTGATTATTTCATCAAGTAAAATATTTCCGAGTGATTTTAGCTGTTTATCCACTTCTACTGTAAAAAATCACATATACATTTTGCTGCTGTTTTAGATGAACCAAATGTCGGCGAGCCTGAGTCCCCACGAAGTGAAGGGCTCGCAGGTGATGCAGGAGACCATCTCCGCGGAGAGGACAGTGACGAGTTTCGGTTTGGAGTCGCACTTCTACACGATCTTCAGGCAGCGCTGTACCCCTGAATCAATGTAAGCTTTGCTTCAAATGTTTCACCTGGGTGCTATGCAGAGCCGCTAGGTTGGAGGTCATCTTTGGAAGAGACATTTGCTAGAAATGGTATAGCATATCAGCAGGATATTTATTACGGTTTAGTATTCCACGAGGGCGTTTTCCATACTTTTTCAATCATTATCCTTCAGTATTAAATGCGTAACTCTGTAAAAATTATGCATATGCATCGAATATGAGCTCGCACACCATCCACGTAGTGTTTCCAATCTTCTCTCGCGATATGATGATTGTGTTTAGCCTCTAATATTATCTTGACCTTTACCATTGCATAACCCTTCCAAATATGCCCGAAGGAGTGTCATCACCCAGCCAGGGGCAGGATTGTGCAGTTCGACTATTCAGTCACCAACCACTTTTGTATTTTTACGAAAATTTTGAGTTTTTTTGAAACAAGGACCTTTAGGACACCTTTGTTAAAACTCATCTTTGATACTTCGTGGCTGTGCTAACAGGAACATCTTTCACGAGTCTATGATAATTTAAACTGGTCTACCATCCTTCTTCAGGGTTTCGTGACCTGTTTTTAGGGCTTATTACCATCATTTCGTTGACTTTAGCAAGAAGTGCAAATGAAGGCGTTTTTTTCACCAGCATTGTTGTGCTTTTCCCTAAAACCACGAAGAAAAACGACAAAACCCATCTCCATGAACTTTGAAGTCGAAGAAGGTGCGTTCTGAACGTCATGTGCTGAACCTCATCAAGTCCTCTCACGTGCTGTGCTCTTGCGCTGTATTGCGAATCAGCACCATCTTCAGCCATGAGATTTTAATAAACCCCTAATTTTGGTGTCACATAAGCTTCAAATCTCCACACAAAAAGCACTAGAATTCCATCAAGTAGTGATGTAACTTCAAAGCACTCTTCCATCCAGCCGTAAAGTTTTGTAAGCCTCATTAAAAGTGTTACAGAGGACAATTAAACCTAATTTATATCAATGGCCTAGCCACCAATTTATTTATAATATCACATTCTCAAGCGGCACTCTGCTTTAGATGTCGCCAAATCTGGACTACAATTTGACCATTTATTTCCCTTAAGCTTCAGCCTTTTGATGATTTGACTGCGGTGTGAGATTTAGAGGTGTCATCATTCCCTTTGAAATATCGAGCCATCTTATTCTTGATTGGCCTGTGACGGTGAGTTCGGACGTGAGTTGGGAGACGCCAAAATAGCTTTAGCTTTTCACATTCTCAACAGGTTTTGGCGAACCGGTACTTGAGATTCCCAGAAGCCGACCGTTACCCAATTTCACGCCGACAAATGGGCTTCCCGTTTTCTTTATCAAAAGTGATAAGTCTATCGCATCATCCTTTGGTTACTTTTGGAATGCTGTAGATATTTTCACTCCCTTCACCGCAACTTTCTGATTGTCAGGTGTCACTGCTTGAGCGCTCTCACATACCCAGTCAGGTTACTCCCAAACCGAAATACAGGCAGATCCCATATTTACAACCACTTTTACTACAGCCTATTCTGCAGTTACGTTCTTGCTTTCGCGAGTCACTTCCGGGTTCATTTTTTCATTATTCATGGTTGTAGGTGTAGCCTAAGATGCCCCCTGATTGTCATACTAAGGCGTTAACTTTTCAAAGGTTTAACCAAGTCGTAGGCAAGGTATCTATGAGGAGGTGGCTTGCCCCAAAATGAGTGTGCCTTCCATCTAAGTTACAAGGGCACATGGCAGCCAGCACCATTTACCACCCTACCAGCTAACATGGTTTCTAAGCCTCCTCGGTGGGCTAGTAAACTCGACTTGCAGTAACTGTTTAGTTGTTATCATTTAAACCGGATGAAGAAACACAATTAGTCATTTGGATTGAGTTTTAACTAAGCGCATCAAAGTACGAAGTTAGAGCGCCCCAAGACTTTCCCGAAGACGAAGGAAAACATTATACTCAATCAGAATGTGTATTGTAGCGGTACTAAAGGGTTTGGGGGTCGCTACCACTGCCCGAGAGACAGGCCATCTGGCGGAGCCCTCAAGTGGTCCGTTACCGAAACTGAGAGTTAAACAAACAATTAACATATTACAGAGGCGCCTAATAATTTTCTTTCGTCTTTTCAGTGGGAACTAACTGAAGAAAATTTATTAAATGCCTTAGGTGTTGGAATAATCACCGGTGTAAGCTACACCGCCTTTCCAACAATGCGCAGTCTTTTCGCGAGGTTTTGTCTTCGGCAGTAAAAATCTCAGCAATAACCACCGCTGCTTCTAACTCCGTTTTATATTCCAACAGTTTATTACACTTAGCATATGAGTTTTTGGTGCAAAGAAGAGGTCACATCCACTCAGAGCCTGAATGAATGCTAATGTGGACGAGAATGGAGCAGTATCACATTTCATCTCCCCCATCTTAAAGCATGGTATGAGATGCTTCAGAGGTGGGGTCCTTAATCGGATGGGCATTAAAGTGTTAATTTAAAAATCCTAACTAGTGGATAAGACGGCAATTGATGAAGCTGACCTCAGTTTCACTTAGTTTTACTTTAACAGTAATGGATAATTTTGGCGTAGAACTTACCGTCTCCCATCCACCCCTAACTTCTCTTCACAAATCCTCCTACCTCAAGAGACAAATACAAGGAGGCGTTGATGTTTGCACTGGTCAACGGGATCGCTTCTTCGCTGGCCATCTTCCAGGCTTGTGCCTCCTTCTACGTTGGGGCTGTGCTTCTCTCCCAGGACAAGACTACCGTTCTAGCAGTGTTCCGGTGAGCCCAATCCCATCTCCTGACGATAATTATCTCTTTTGGGAGGCTTAAATAAAACCCTAAACTCTTTTCTTAAATAAATTCTTTATCTTGATCCCGACTGGAGGTAGAATGGAATCACGGCAGAATCTGTAAACGAACCCATTGTGGAAAAGGTATTGTGGGGCCTCATAGAATTGTGCCTTTGTAGGCGATAATGCGGGCGGCTATAATGTTAAGCAGAATAATAATATTACCGATACGTTTTTTAATATCAGATGAGATGATTACCTTAAAATGCATAGAATGAGAGCAACTTCTTACTTTAACTCTAGCCTGCTCAAAACCACGCATTTTAACTGGGTGGATTTAAACAAGGAGAAAGAAAAATAAGCAAATTAGGGATAACTTTTGAAAAAAAACCCCAAAAGTTGCTTAACAAAGCATCTGCTACACGAAACACATCGCTATAATGGGCATTAGCAATGAAAAGTATTGAGTTATTGCTAAAGATATTAAAGACTTGATTCCAATAACATAATGTGGTCAGACACATGCTCAGCTAAACAATAAATTACAACTTCCCTTTAGAACTTATTCCGCCTACAGTTTCGGAAGCCAAGCCTTAGGACGTGTGGCATCACTAGCACCAGAGTTTAGGAAAGCCTCACATAACGTTAAGCTGGTTTTCGCCACACTCGACCGACAGACCAAATCTGACGCCAACGAGGGCGACTTTCCCAAGGAGCCGTTTGATGGACGCGTGGAGTTCCTCAATATCGACTTTCGCTATCCTACCCGACCCAACACACGTATTCTACGGGTTAGTATCCACTTTAAATGGTCTAATTAATCAAGACCACCTGCATGACTTCAACCAAATGACGACTTCTTTCTAAAGCGTTTCAGCCACACTGTCGAGGCGGATCAGTCTGTGGCACTCGTAGGCCAATCGGGATGTGGCAAATCCACTCTCCTTCAGTTGGTTCAACGTTTCTACGACGTGTCCGAACACGGTCCCAACAGCGGAATTTTCATCAATGGACGAGATGTGCGCACTCTTGCGCCCAATTGGATCCGTCAGCAGATCGGCGTCGTCTCGCAAGAGCCCAATCTGTTCGACCTAAGCATTAGGGAGAACATCGCCTACGGAGACAACTCGAGAGAGGTTTCCATGGAGGAGATTATAGCTGCTGCGAAAGAGGCCAATGCTCATTCGTTCATTGAAACTCTGCCTGAGGTGGGTTCTAATGTGGTTGTGTAAACCAGAAAGTTAACTCGTCTGTTTCAACGCAAAATGAACCAACGAAAGTCTACCAAAACAAACGATCCCAAAATTTCGATGGCAATCAGGTGTTATTAGGGAGAGACCGAGGTTTTAGATTCAATAATTTGAATAGTAGCGAAACTTTAGGTGATCTAGAAAAATCCTCCAGCTGCCTATTTTAAGAAAGGGCTGTTGTTTAAAAAAGAGATTATGGCAAGAAAAAAGACGTATACATGTATGATCTAGATGTCGCCTCCTTGGACTTTTCTGAAGGCCAAAGACAAAATAATACTCGGGCAGAATGTATATGTTCGAAATACAGTAGGGCTTGGTGTTACTGGTATGGCTCGGAGGCCAGTTCACCGGGCGAAGGTGTAATGGCGGAGCACCTAAGTTGATCCTTTACCAAAGCCGAGAGTTAGGCAAGCAACCAACGTATTACACACGCATACGTTTTCAGAGATCAAGAATGCTAAAGATCAGAGAATAAAGCACACCATTTTAAGGAAGTGTACAGCATTATCTCGGTGACTGCTTCCAATTTTAGTTACATTTTGAACCGGCGAGTAAGCACCTACTTTCACAAGCTGATACACCAGCGATGCTGGGCTTGAGGTGCAACATTTATTCTAAAACCCGTATGCTACACGTATCAGTAATATTAAATTAAAAGGAATCAAGTTTGATTGGAAATCGGAAACAAAATGAAAGCTCTTAAAAGTTTGATGTATATTTGCAAATTCCAAAGGTATACATAGTATCTGTTGCTAAAATGCTGAAATAATGTCGGAATCATCATAACTAGAACATCTAACTAACCTTTTTCTTTTTCATCTCACTCAGTCTGTTTGTAACATTACTTGGCGTAAGCAACTACCACAAACTGTCACGCATCTGTGACGCGGGGTGGCAGGTGACACAAAGGTGAACCCGTTAAGGCCATCGCTTCACTCCTACTTAAGCATTAGATGATGCACAACAGCCTAATATCATAGCTTCAATTTCAAAGGGTGAAGGATGTTATTTGCAATGTTTAAGGGGTGATTATAAATGCTAAAATGCTAGAGAGGGAACTTATGACCACCAGAACAACCTTTGAATACGCAGAGCTGCGTGCGTGCTCATAGGGGCTAGTTATCCACGTGACATTAGAAAGTGGATAGTCAAGAAATTTACACTTGATATGTCACGTTAACATTTCACATAAGGCCCGAAAATTGAAAGATTACAGATTTCCTATACGGTTTGTTTAAAGGCGCTCAATTTTGTTAATTAGCCAATTGTGTCAGCACATTAACTACGAAAGAGGTGATTACACTGCTTGAGTAGGGTTATAGTGCGGTGGGTGAAAACCAGTTTTACCACAAAAAATTTTCCCCCATGAGCTGATAATGTAGAACTTCATCGGTCTAGCCGGTTGGGTGATTATTCTGGTTAAATAGGGCTACGAGACGTCAGTGGGAGCACGTGGTTCGCAGTTGTCGGGTGGTCAGAAGCAGCGCATCGCCATTGCTCGAGCGCTAATACGGAAACCGAAGCTCCTGCTTCTGGATGAGGCAACCTCGGCATTGGACAACGAGTCGGAGCGCATTGTGCAGGCGGCGCTGGATGAGGCGATGGCGAAGGGTGGACGAACGAGTCTGGTAGTGGCACATCGTCTCACCACGGTGGAGAACTGCGACGTTATTGTGGTGTTACAGGAGGGCCAACGGGTTGAATACGGTCGACCGGCTGCACTGATGCAGGCCCGCGGAGTTTTCTACACCCTACACAATGTGGATGCAGCAGTAAATTAAAGAGGGACTAAATGGAGTCATCTTCCGCTTCTTCATCACCTTATTCCTTTCCTTCTTCCTACTTGCACGAATCACTTGCGTTGTGTGCTTTCAATTATTAACATTCCAAACAATATCTCTGTTAGTTAAAAAAATGTTTTCAGCCAATGGAGCATAGGCATGGGCTATAATTTTCACTGCGTATTCAGTTTTCCATTGTCAAAACGTAATGGAGAAGTGTGTCGTGAAGCCAAGGTTATTATGTTTGCCAAGATTGGGTTTTTTACTTGACTACCTGTAGGATGAAAAGCATTTGTGGAAATTTCTTAAGTGATCCTAATATCCACAAAAAACTGGGGGAAATTCTGTAGACAATTTGTAAAAGGTTCTAAGTATATATGACAGTAGGCGTCTAGTTTTGGGGCATTTACTGTTATCACAGGGTAAGGACCAGAAAATGGAGAACGGAGAGTTTTGAGTAATGTCAAAATATAATTGGCCCAGGCATCTGTGCAAAACTAAAATACTTCAGGTAACATGGTTTAAATACTTTTGGTTACTTTGTTATTATTGAAAATCTAATTGCTTTTCTAAAACAGTAAACTAAAGATGTAGGTCTATAACTTCTGGAAGGAATATTATTTTACATGATACTAAAAGCATTACACGGAAAATTAGCAAATCAGACATGTGATGCTTTGGCGGTTTGTTTATTTTTGAGTTTCATTACACGGGTATATAAGTTTTCTCAGACTGTTCAAACGCTCGGTGGTAGGACCTCGGTGTCGTGCCAGAAGATCCTCATTCCTTCTGTCCGTCAGTAACATACTTTTTGACCACACTACTGTAATGCATTGATTGCTTGTTTAACTCTTAGTTTCGGCAGCAGACCACTGAGGGGCTCCACCGTTATACCACTACCGATCGTGATGGGCTCCAGACCATGTCAGTAGCCACCAAGCCCCTAGGCTCATTTTTTCCTCTTGGAAGGCCCGGGGAGCTACAATACCCCTTGATTGCATCAAAATAGATATACCTAGCAGAAGTCCTGAGTTATACTACCGAACAATCTAGTCTGAATGTATTAACTTCAAATTCGTAACAGCTTTTAGCCGGCGTGCATATGAAGGGGTTTGACTAGTGCAAAAGATTTGATATAAGCAATTGCAAAAAGGGCCGATTTTAGCTAGTCTCGAAAGACGCTACAAATATTCATGGTCTGAATAAAATTAGCATTTCCAGCAGGAGCACAGGTGTTACGGCCGCAAAGGAAAAATACGTTCATTTTTTGTGTTCTACAACCTACGCGGTGCCCAATAACTTTCTCTGAATCCAAAATTAATGACACATAGTATTTTGTAATTTGCATGTAGTGTTCTAGAGGTAAGTCACCATACAAAAGGAAGTAAGACGGTAAAAAAGGCCATAAAATTAAAACACTGAGCGAAAGCAAAATCTTTTACATAGAAGTAATTCATTTTTAGTCTTGCTATAAACAGCCTCTAATAGTTTAAATTCACAAGGACTATATAGCCGAAGAATAAGCGGAATTTCGATAGTTCAGAAATGGGTAGAAAACATCTATCACACAAGAAGGGAGAAGAGAGCGAAAAAACGGAGGTAAATGACAGCCTGATATTTATTCAATTATGGGAACTAGGGCCATAAAGATTGAATATTTTCATGCACTCACATTATTTATAGTTACTTAATTTACTACCGTTTAAGCTAAATCAAATTAATATTTAACACGCAGGTAGTTTAAGAATAGGAAGAAGATACAGTCAGCCTAAATTTATTTTATCATGTGCAACGCATTAGCTACAATGTAATGTAAAACAGCCTTAAATTCATGCAACCGGGGTATGCAAGACTTACTTTTTCAGGTTAGATTTTCACAAAAATAAGACTACGCCTGAATATAAAGTATAAAAATAGCTTGTTGAGGTAGAAACTAGTAATTATTTGCTAACCAGTGCAAAAATTTTGCCTAATTATTATAAATTTTATGATAAAAATATTACACATCGTTGCTTTGCACTCTGAGGTTAATAATATGTTTTTTTTAGGATAAAAGCGAACAAAATGATGACAACGAGTTAATGTAGGAAGGCACTTTTTTTTGATATTTTTTCTAGATTTGATGAATCGGAACACGTTTCATTCTTCCAATTGGTAAATTCAATTACAATGCAGAGTATGATAATTAATTTAGTTCCGGTACTCTGATATCAAAGACAAAATAATGCTTGTTGTTGGCTTTATTTTTGCTTTGGCTGTCGGCTGCTCATTTCCAGTGAATCTTGTCATTTTTTCAAGAGTTATAAATTTGCTAACCGCCCCAGGAGATGTGGATCTTAATGGAATGCGTGAAATGGTTGGATGGTTTTGCCTGCTAGGTGCTGTCACAATGATTGTGGCATTCGTGGAAATGTTTAACTTTAGTTTCTCAGCTAGACGACAGAGTCGTCGAATCCGTCTCAAACTCTTTAAGGTACCTACTTGAAATTCACTTAATGGGTTCATTTGTTGATTATGTTCCTTCTTCTTTTTGCTTATTGCTTTCTTTATTTTTCAAGCAAATACTTAGACAAGACGTTCCATGGTTTGATCAACAGTCATTAGGTGATCTTATCACGAAATTGACTGCGAATATCGACCACATCGAGACCGGTATCGGCGAGCGTTTGGGAAGATTTGTTCAAAACGCGGCTATGTTCATTTCTTGCTATGTATGCGCCTTTTTGAACAACTGGAAGATTGCTCTGGTTGGACTGAGTGCAGCACCACTTATTGTACTCGCTTTTTCTGTCATGGGCCTTACAATGAGCAACTTTGCTATAAAAGAACAGAAAGCTTATTCAAAGGCAAATAATGTTGCCAGTGAGGTTTTCAACTCCATCAAGACGGTATTTGCTTTCATTGGGCAAGAGAAGGAGAAGCAGCGGTACTCCTCCCAACTCGGTGCCGCTGCAAAGGTCTCCTTCTTGAAGAATGTTATGCTTGGTTTCGGTGAGCTAATTATCCCATACTCATTTGGTGCATCGCACACCTGAGTACTCTTACCTGCTGACCTATGTTCATTAATAAAATATTGTTTTGTAAGAGTACAGTTTGCTAGAATTCTTTAGTTATAAGTTTTACACCCTTTTCTAGGTATCGGGCTGATTGGTGGTTCCATATTTGCATCTGCAGGATTGACTTTTTGGTTTGGTGTAAAAGAAGGCATTGAAAATGGTGTCGAAAGTGGAACCATCGTTTCTGTAGGTTTGAATATTTAAAAAATAAAAAAGACTTGATTGAATTCTTTCTCACTCCATTGCAAATTAGATAGGATACACTGCTGTTTTTATTTTTGTTGAACCAATTCCAAAACAAGATTGAAAGTTCTAGGATTACCAGAAGTTACTACGTTCAATGATTGAGCAAATACAAATTCTGCATGCATTACTCAAATGCATATCCTTGACATTGATCATACGTTAAGATTATAATATCTTTTTCCATTGTCAAATGGTTAGGTCGTCCTTGCCTTTATCGTTGGCAGCATTGCGTTGGGTCTGGTGCTGCCCGAATTCTCCTACTTTACTAGGGCCACGGCTGCAGCTTCGAACACATACTGGATCATAGAACGTGTAAAGCTCTTCTTTGTGACTTTCACAGATGGATAATAATTCTCCCCACTGAATTTGACGAAAAACAGTTACTCAATATTTGCTCCGTTCGCACTTCCAGATTCCCGAAATTGACAAGGAGGAATCAGGCACGAAGCTCGATATCATACATGGAGACATTGAATTCCGTAATGTCTCCTTCTCCTATCCTATGCGACCAGATGTTGTGGTGAGTGTATCTGGAGGATTCTTATGACCATATACTTACCATATTTTGTTTCTCGATTAGCCCGCTATACTTTCAGAGCAACTTTTGCATCGACAGTGAGGCATTAGACAACTACATATGGGATATGTAGGGTGTCGACCGTCCTCTGTATTTAAATCATTTGAAGGACAAGGCTGATTGTCACAAATGCATTTTCCGGGCTCATTCCCACCGTCTATCTCATATTCACATTCAACAACCCATAGTACCTGCAATCAGCTAATAGTGGGCTTCGGAATAGGAAAAAATGGCTTGTTGAAGGCCTTTCCATTATGTTAACCGGCTTACAAACCAATGCAATCGCTAAAAGTCACCTTTGCTTCACCATATTCGAGTTTTACAGTGGTTTTGCACCATATTTAACACTTGGAGATTAGAAGAACTCATAATTATAGCTAAGAAAAGTGAAGGATTATGGGAGAAAAGTGGCGAACCAAAAATTTAATGCACGAGCAGGCGGTAGAGATGACACATGTACCACTTGTTAGTATCAGAGTGGAGATTCAAAAGAGGACACTTGAAAAAAGCCAGATAAGAGGAACACCTAATATCTTATCTATTTTTTGCCAATGCTGAGCAGCTTTTCAATTTTACAAGTACTCTTGTTGCCAACCTACATCGAACTCGTATTAAATGACCGGTTCTTTGGCATACGACATTATCTTCTGAGGTAAATTAAACGCATAGCATTAAGTAATAACTTGAAGGCTAGTTTAGGGGGAAGGGCTTTCTTTCAAATATTTTTAATCTAATGTCAAACAATTGTCGATTATACATTAGATCTTACTGATGTCACCAGGTAACATTCAACGGCGGTATCTATATGCACTTCACAGTTCCCAAGAAATTTGCCATGCTGTCTGGACCTGGTATACAAGGATGACGGCATATTAATTGGCTATGAAAATGAGTTCTTTTATAGTATTACTTTAATAAACAAGTACCCCTCCTTGTAGACCCTAAAAAACTTCTCAATGAAAATTGGTGCAGGCCAGACCATCGCCATTGTGGGCCCAAGTGGGTCGGGGAAGAGTACTGTCATCCAGTTACTTCAACGTTTCTACGATCCCAGTGAAGGTCAGGTAAGATTTACGCCTATTTTTCTCTGCCCCTGTTTGGGTTGACTTAAATTTTCATTAGTATTTAGAAAGCCCATTTCCAGAGTTAGCACCTCCTAGAAAACTGAATCATTTGTCTTAAAAATATATAATCAAATGAAATATTCGAGCCTCTTCACAAGTACTTTTAGCTTTCTTACAAAGTTTAAAATTGCAAAGATCGGTACATGAAGGCAAATCCAATAGCATCCAACGTAGTCTCTCATTCCTAGGTACTGATTGATGGCCACGACATTCGAGGGTTTGATCTCAAGTGGATGAGACTTCAGTTTGGAGTGGTTTCACAGGAGCCAGTGCTTTTTGCCGCCACAGTCAAGGAAAACATTGAATTGGGACGCGAGGGTGCCACCTTTGAGGAGATCGAAACCGCCGCGAAGCTTGCAGATGCGCACGACTTCATAATTAAGATGCAAGAAGTAAGTCTGCATCAGGATGCCTTGACCACCTGAATTGTGTCCATGCTTCAGGGGAGAAGCCTATTTTAAATAGACTGTCAAAAGGCGAAATTTTTGATCAAGGCTGATGCTTTTGGTAAATGCAAGTCAACTTTCGGTTCTCAAAATTCGTAATGCACAAGAAAGTGTCGATTAGTACTGAGCGATTACCTCGAGTCTTGAATTTCCTAGATAGTCCTGCCCTTAAATCCGTAAATTCTGAGCCATTAACTTTACAATCTGAGAGGAACCGAAATGAATAGGTAAGATTAATCCTACTACCAGTGTCATTGTGATAATCTAGGAATACGAAACGATGATCGGTGAAGGCGGTGGTGGCATGTCAGGCGGACAGAAGCAGCGTTTGGCTATTGCCCGAGCTCTGTTACGAAACCCGCGGATTTTGCTGCTGGATGAGGCGACGTCGGCGCTGGATACCCACTCCGAGAGGGCGGTACAGGATGCGTTGGACAGGGCCGGTGTCGGACGGACTGTCATCATGGTGGCGCATCGTCTCACCACTGTGCGCAACGCTGACCGTATTCTTGTAGTAGACAGAGGTGTGGTGAAAGAGTCGGGTACTCACGATGAACTTGTCGCTCTTAACGGTATCTACGCTCACATGCTCTCAACTCAGGTTGGTAACACGTCAGATTGTGCGTTATGGTTATGGGTTATGATATCATGTCGACTCAACTCATTATGATCCTCTCAAATTTGACTCGTCTTTGTCCTGTCCTATCTCAGGCTGTACCTACTGCCTAATCTCTACGATCAGACGGAACAATAGAGTTGATTAATGAGACGTGGTAATAAACAACTTCACTTTTGTAGATAATCCCAAAGTAAGAAAACTTGCCGTTCTCCAAAACATCCTATTTCAAATCCTGTATTTGTATTTAAAGGAAAAATTTGCCACATAAACCTCTACACATTCTTTCAGTCAAAATGACTGCAAACTGGCTAAAAAAATAGTGGTACACCTTTAAAAACTCCCACTTTTTACTTCGTGAGACAATTGAAAAAGCTCAATGAAGTGGTGTTGCCATTTGCTATTCATCTGGTTTCATATCCTCAAAATGAGATTTTTCTTTGACTTGTCTTAATCAGGAGAAAAAGAAGGAGACCGAAGACTCAGAAAGTGAGCCAGAGCAGGGAGTGGAGAGAGAGCAATCCCCAAAACAAAAAGGCGTATGGAAACGCACTACACGAGATCCCGAGACTGAAAGCTCCGTGTCTAGTAGTAACGCTAGCTCTATGTCCCTTGTCATGTTCGCAAAGGTGAGTTTTCTTTGTTTTAAAATCCTCTAAAAGCCTTTTACTTTGAGGCAGTTTAATACTATTGGTGCCTGGAAAGGGAATAACTAATCGGCCTAGATAAATTTCACAAGCACCTGTATGAAGTAGATATCACGAAAGACCATCCAAATTTCTGGCGTAAATTAGTGAATGATGTCATTTGCCATCTTTACGTCTTCGTTACAGAAAAATGCTCTTGGAAGAGCATTTATGTTGAACAAACCAGAGTTCCCTTTATTCTTCCTCGGCTTGTTCATTTCACTCATCTCCGGTGTTATTCAACCTATATACGCAATTCTATACTCAGAAATGTTCAAGGTAGGTTTGCATTTTAGAGCCACAAAAGAGAATAACAATCTAATATTCGATTTGGATTGCTCACATTTGTTAAATAAGCCATATCTGAAAACGTTGTAGATATTTACGCTTCCAAATGACCAAAAAATGAGCAGAACCGTGTTCATTGCTAGCATGATGGCAGTATTGGGTCTCATACGTCTTGTCACACAACTTGGATCAGTACGTCAGTCAAAGATGTCACTTATGCCATTCTATTGCCCTATGAGTACATGCACTTCCCCGTCTGTTTAGAACGCTGCACTGGGCTGGGCTGGCGCCAAACTCACACAAAGAACCCGAAGTCTCCTCTTCAACGCCATAATTAAGCAAGTTAGTTGAAATAAAAACATGATTTATTCGATTAATATTTCTATCTATACATCATTAAACATATGGGCATAGAATTAACTTTACTATCCGCTCATGGAAGCAAAAAAGCGAGCTGTTGATCTGCAGGCCGAACCAAAAGGGTCAGTAAGAATCTTTGTAGCATAGTCTAGTAAGACAGAAGCATTCTCTCTTGACGCTTAGACTGTGATGGTGGTAGTAAAGCACCCTTCCTTCCCTCATTCCTTCCTTCCAGGAACCGGGATGGTTTGATGAGGTCGCTAATCAGCCGGGCGTGTTGACAGCTCGACTTGCCACAGAAGTGTCAAGTCTGGAGACCGTAACAGGTGCCCAACTGGGCACTGTTATGGAATCCCTCTGCCTGATTATTGCCTCTACTGTGATCACTTTCATGTACAGTTGGCAGCTTACTCTTGTCAATATCTGCTTCTTGCCCATTGTCGTTGCAAGCAGCGCGCTTCAGGTAAAGTTAAAAGTAGTCCCTGCTTCACATTATTTGTTCCGATTCTCCACATATCTGGTCTGAAGGTAAAACGAGTTCCGAGAAAAAGTCATAATAAATATCAGTCACTTTGCTGAAACCTGTCTTTAAAAGTGCTGCTCCTCCACCAACGCTTTTAAGTAATTTTAACATCGCATTTTTTACGTTTTCGATCACTGTACAGCATAGACATTAAAGTTGTGATGTTTCTGAATCCTCTGCTAAATATTGTTTTTAAGCATCTTGGTTCAGCGTTTGATGGATGGATTGGGTGAACATTTATAGCATTTGATCACAAAAAGCTACATTAATTTTCGACCCAAAAAGTTATTTGGGACAGAAATCTTAAACAGAGTATTAAGGAGGTGTTGACAGAACTGATGGGCAATTGTGCATCTTATTAGTTAGATTTTTTTGCTATTTTGATAAACCGTAGCATTTATTGCTGCTCCACTCTAACAGATGAAGAATCTGCGCTCCGTAATGAGCATTCGTGAGGTTGCTGGTTCTCAGGTGGTGCAAGAGGCGCTTTCAGCAGAGAAAACTGTCTTTGCTTTCGGTTTAGAAAACCACTTCTATAACAAATTCGTTGCAAAGTCCGATTCTGGCAGCAAGTAAGTTGATGAGTTTTGGGATGAAGTGAAAGATGCAGTTATGGTAAAAAACTGTGCTTGCTTATGTTTGCGGTTCAACTGCCTAGGGAACGAGTGATGGATGCTGTTCTTAACGGCTTGGTGCACGCCGCTGCGAACGGTTTGAGCTACTTTCAGACAGCGGCATCTTTCTACGTTGGTTCTGTGTTGATGAATAATGGCACCCTTGATGTGCTTGCCGTTTTCCGGTATGCTTTGTCCAGTCTATTTGGAAGAGAAAGATGGTCATAAAGGTCTGCAACATAAACTTATCTTTCCCTTTCTTGGTACTTTTCTTTCATCCCAGTACGTTCTCGGCGTTCAACTTCGGTGCCCAGGGTATTACAAGAGTGGCCGCTTTGACGCCCGATTTTAAGAAGGCCGGCGATAAAATTGCCTCAGTCTTCCAGACCCTAGATCGAGAAACGAAACTCGATGCGACCGAGGGTGACTACCCGACCGAGCCTCTAAGCGGTTCCATTGTCTTCAAAAATGTATACTTTCGTTATCCAACTCGCAAACACGTCAGAGTTCTACGAGTAAGACCTCACCGCCATTTATCACATAACATTTTATCAGAGGGGTTTTGGAAAGTGTGCCAATCTTTCTGCCCTGGTGCCAATTTAACTAAATTAGCGAAGGAACACTTAATTTTGGCTCTTTGCAATCCTCTCCCTTTTTGCGTTTAAGAATTTGAAATGAAGGAGAAAACTTTAAAGTCCTCTAGATTTGCTGGAGCCGAAAAGGTGGTGAGCAATGCGCGAGGCCGTTTGGTTCGATGCGAGAAAAGCATGGCAGACATTAACCATTGTGAAGGTCTCCTTGGCTGTGCCATGATTTGGGATGGACCTGTGACTACTTGGCAGTCTGCAATAAAGTCGGACAATCGGTCTGACATCAAGCAGTGTTATGCCGTAAAATAAGAAAGCACTAGGCTCAACTGTAGGATATCCTCACCAGATAGTGAGCATTACTTCATGCTGAAAAGAGTGGAATAGTTATTAATGCCGTTTTCTTCAATTATTTTAAGGCTTAAAATATGTCGGGAATTCAAGTTAACTTTGAGTACCGTTTTAAGCTTAACTACTTAATTTCGTCACCATGATATGAAGGGCAAGAGCAGCCAAGGCTCTTAGCATCCACGTAATGACTTAAGTGCTAGTCACTAGTATGCAAAAAGGCTAATAATTCGTCTTAACATTTGTGAGCATAAGAATCTTTGATAGTCCTTTAATAAAGAATTTGCAGGTGTAAAATCAGGAATAGCAGAAAAGTGATGTGTTGAAACTACCAGAAATATTTGACTAGCGCTAAAGTCTGAGGACAAGAGATAAGTCAATTTCAGCATGCGGACTGATTCACTTTGATAGCTGAAAAGGCTCCTAGAAGCGGGCTAAAAATAAAGTCTCAGAGAAAGTGCGCTTAAAAACAATTTGTGTTCCTTTTTTAGAAATTTAATTATACCGTACAAGCTGGCAATTCTGTAGCCCTCGTGGGCGCCTCTGGCTGTGGAAAGTCGACAATTCTACAATTGGTCCAACGATTATACGACGTCAGTCCTCACGGGCCGGGCAGTGGAATCTTCATTGACGGTCACGATATCCGTACACTCGCGCCCAATTGGATCCGTCAGCAGATCGGTATTGTCTCTCAGGAGCCAAACCTCTTTGACTTAAGTATTCGAGAGAACATTGCCTATGGTGACAATTCAAGGGAGGTATCTATGGAGGAAATCATTGAGGCTGCAAAGGAAGCAAATGTCCATGAATTTGTTGAGGGCCTACCAGAGGTGGGTTTTCAAAAACTAACTCTTAATGAGCTCTTTATTTGATCTTACAGTTGTCAACTACGTACGGATAAACCACCGCACTAACTTGTTCTTGTAAGGAATTTTTGTTGCCAAAACCTCGTCATGTTTATTGAAAGATTAAGTGGTTGATTTTCCTTTACATCGGCCTTAATGCAGTTCGGTTAACTACATGACAGGAGTGCGCAATGCAAAATGCGCCTTGAAAAGTGTGGATCTAATCAAAAGTAAATTGATAGCCATCTTAATTTTGTTGAAAGACCAAATAAGACAGGGGAGTTGAAAGGTAGTTCCACTAAGACTGTAGCTGGCATGTTATCCTGGTCTTAAAATGCAAAAAGACACCTTAATCATGCGGTTGACATTTTTATGCAGGGCTATGAGACGTCAGTGGGAGCACGTGGTTCGCAGTTGTCGGGTGGTCAGAAGCAGCGCATCGCCATTGCTCGAGCGCTGATACGGAAACCGAAGCTCCTGCTTCTGGATGAGGCAACCTCGGCATTGGACAACGAGTCGGAGCGCATTGTGCAGGCGGCGCTGGATGAGGCGATGGCGAAGGGTGGACGAACGAGTCTGGTAGTTGCACATCGTCTCACCACGGTGGAGAACTGCGACGTTATTGTGGTGTTGCAGGAGGGCCAGGAATGCGAGATTGGCTCGCCTGAGGGTCTGATGGCCGCTAAGGGCATCTACTACCAGCTGCATAATGTGGACGCCGCTGTGAAGCCGCACTAACCGTGCGAGGTCCCACAGGCGCCTACATTTTAACTACCGCGGTGATTTTGATGAATGGCATTATAAAACAGTTTTTATGAGTGATCCAGCATATTATTTTAAGGTGTGCATAATCTTTTTTGCCTTCTGTATTACAAAACAAATGCTTGTTTTACATTCCCCTCCGCCTTCGTCTTGTGAAATGCATTCCGAGTGGTTCGAGCCGATTAGCTTGACATGCGCCAGGAGTGGGGAGCACTGACGCACTGAATATAAAGTCATTCAGTCCTACTGCCAGTTAGCAGATCGTATGAAAGTCTTATTTCGTAAACCGTAAAGCTAAAATATTCGTGAACCACTTGCATACTACCTGACTTCGGATTAATTTCAATTTAATTAATTAATTTCACTTTACCAAAGTGTCTATCATATGTATTATACCTGATTAATGGGAGATATTTTTTAGTCTTGACGATTATAAGAGATTAGCATAAAATATACTGTATAGATTTGGCCACTTAAAAGCCCGATTTATGGTTCAAGTATTTGAATGGTTAACCTGCTGAAACAAAAATATGAATGCTGGAGTGATTTTTGAATTACATTTGATGTGGGCACTGAGAGTTTGAATTATGAGCATACCTGTGCAGAATGTGCGAAAATAGTACTGATGAAGAGTTGGCAGGGGTGATGGAGGATGCGAAATTGAAACGAAATCGCAAAAAGCTGCTAACAACTCCGAGAAATTCTTGGAAATTCTTTTAGAAGTACTGCGATTATTAAATGAGCTGTGCTTTTTGTTTCAGTTCCTTAAAATCCTCAAATGGACGGAGTTATGGGAGCTACTTTACTTCGCTGCCTTTGAGCAGAAGTAGGGCAAATTGGCAGCACTATTAGCACACGGGTCTGCATTGACGAAACCACGCATAAAACATCAAAAGTAACTAAAGGAGGGATTGAATAGGGCTGATTCAAGTGACAGGTGCCTGTGTTAATACTTCTTTCAGTCAATCGTAGTGTGCGTATGACACCTATTTGACAGACAGGATAGACACAACAAGTAGCTAATAACATATGAGAGAAACAATCGGAATATCTGCAAAGTTGCCTACGTTTAGGTAGTGAATAACAATTCTTTGTAACTTTCGAGCCAAAAACCACAAGTAAAATGTATGCAAACGCTTCTGAAAGTGTCGCTGTGAAAATAAACACCCAACATCCAATTATATAACCGATTGTTTGCGAGAAAACCCATTACTTAATATGGTGTAATCCACCATAATCTCCCCTGAAGACGAGTGAAGCCATAATACTGGGGCAAAAAATGTACTGCTGACTGTGACTACCGACAGCCCGAAGCCTAGGCTGCCCGTGGGCGGTAGAATGGTGGAGCCCTTAAGTGGCCCCACTACCTCAACCAAGAATTAAAAAAACAGTTGAATTATTTGGTAGCCCCTTCTCCACTTGTGACTATCGCCCCTGGAGGTCCCCTTGATCATCCTCCCGTGTCGGCCATTACAACGTAATCATTGCTGTCAGACACTCAAGACCCAGCCACTTCAATCATCGAATTTACATGCGGCTGAAAAGGTACTTGACCGCAATATCACCGATTCCTCCAAGCAATCCTTCTGGATCTAGAGTTACGTCTTGTATAGGAAAAGGGTTCGGGGACGGAGGAATGTGCAGACTATCATGCGTGTCCATTGCTAGTCCTAGGAACACCGGTTTCAGTGCTGTCCAGCCATGCCTATCTGGATTCTACCCAGCTGGTAGAAAAGAGGAGGAGGTAATGCGTTTTCACATATTTTATGTTTGCACACGGTTTAAGGATAATGTCGCTTTACTTGTAAATAGCATTCATGTAGTCCACGGGACTAGGATAGTTGCCGAAGGTAGACATCATTTTCAGCCCATCTGTTAGGGATCATCACCCAGTCTCCCATCCGCAGCATATGCATTCCTTCCACCTCACTGAATGCTTATCATATAGCAACAGAAATTAGGATAGATGTCCTTTAAACTCGAGTTCGCTTTCAAAGATGAAAGGAGACATAATGCCAGGGCTTAAAATGCCTTATCAACGTACAGTAGGGCTTGGAGTTACTGGCGTGTTTCAGAGGCTGGCCCACTCCGAGAAGGTACAGCGGTAAAAGTAAAATCCTTTACCGAAACGGAGAGTTATGCAAATAAACAACCTACTACAATAGCATAACAGGCAGCAACGCAATTTTTAGGCTGGCTTAGTAGCTCCTCTGAATAAATTCGTAAAAGTGTGCTCCTTCGAGATTTGATTTCCCTCGTGGTAACTGACTATTTCATATGGAAAGTGGTTGCTTCATTTAGAATACGTCTAATAGAGTTGTTTATTTACTCCAACAGGGACTGGTGTTATTTACGCTATGACCGAGTTACTTTTAAGGAAAGCTCGAAAACGTGGGGTATTTTCAGCTGTCTTTGTGGCCTGCACATAGTCAACTTATTTCCAGGGGTACCAGGCGTAACGCTCCTTTTATTCAGACGGTTTGAGGTCCACTCGCTAGATCCTTCATTCATGCGTTTTTTAAATCAGCTGCAAAAGAGGGGCACAAAATATTTTCCATAATGCCTAGATTTTAAAGTGTTCAGAAAGAAAAGCGATGATCTAATTTTGCAAGATGCAATAACTAGCATCAGCCATCAACGATTGGCGGCTGAGTTAGGCTTATCAATTTAATTTCATATGCTCAACAATTCGTATGATAGACACTAATAAAAAGGGCATTGGGGAAGTTATTGTAGATTTTGAAAATTCTGTACTTTTGTGCTAAAGTGTTGAAAGGTGGGACATCATGACGGCAGTATCCATACATGCACTTATTGGGTCACTTTGACTGGCTCTCTCCCTCTCGAACTAGTCGGAAGCACATTAGTCGAGCACATGGCCGAAGTAACATTGTGATACATGCTCGCCTGACCACACCCTTTATGCAACAAACCACCAAACTTGGACAACAGCATCAATCTCGGATCGTCATCAAACTTCTACTACCTGCAAACCTTATACTCTGTTCTCAACAAAGCAGCCTACTCAAGCAAAATGTTTGAGACCGGACATAGATAGAGTAAAAGCAAAGGTTTTGCACTGTGGCTCTACTTTTAAGCTCCCCTCATTATTGAAGTGAGATAAAGATGAGATAATATGGGGCTATAGCAGCATGAGACCGGGGACTGAAAATAAAATTTATTTAAATTCTCATGGATTTTGCCACCATTCACTGTAATCAAATTTCTTTTATCAAAAGAGAAATAGTTTTAATCATGGTATCGTAAAGGCGGGCATCTGCAAAAATGTACAAAGACGAGATTTTTCCCTTACCAGCTGACCTACCATTCTAAAAGTTGGCACTTCACTTCTAGCACACCATTAAAAAGTCAGATGTGACGATTTCAAAGTTCTCATTTTCAGCCAACTCGCCTGTAGCCGAGGTTCGGTGTTGCACCACCAGTTGAGGCATCTAGAATCTTCTGCTGGTGGATACTGGTGCAGTAAATTATTTTTGTCTGTGTAAAACCTAAGAGTCAGCGCTCTTTGTGAAAGGCAAAGTGGAGAAGAAGTAAGCTAGAAATTCACTCTTTACATCTATTGCTCCATTGTTTTCCTTTCTAAGTCTTGAAGTACGTTGAAGAGTATACGCGAAGTACTTTTACTCCCCAAATTTAATTGTGCCTTTTATAAGCTTATCCACAATCCACCAAGATGCATTGGCAGGATTGAACTTTAACCAGAAGCTGGAACTCTCCGCCATATGACCCATAGAAAGTTATCTAACAATGCAAGGTCACACTTTGTCTGCTAAGCCGCAGTCTTGATTGCTGTCAGTGGAGCATGAACGGATGATGTACCGTAAATTTTAAATGCACAAGTACATGTAACCCATCAAAGGTAGTTAGTTCTAGCTTTTTAAAAAAAGATTTGGGAGGTATTTTTTAGGGTAAAAGTGGACTAATTAACCACTAGCTTTGGCTATAAAATTACTTCGACAAAATAAATAAAAATAATGATAGCAACGAAAACTCATCAAATCATGCCACAAAATACTTAAATCGAAATATTTCTTAAAGAAGTTTTTGTGTCCTGGATTGGTGATACTCAACTCAGATGTAGACGTAACAGAATTACGTATTAAGGACTAATTCTTAGAGTGGCTCACGCCACTCGACTGCACATTGACTCGGTTGAGGCAACTGATATTCAGAGTATCACGAGGGTGGAAAGGCTGGAGTCATTGCTTGCGAGCGTAGATGTTCTTTGGCCTTGGAATGGAAAATTTGGATTTTGGAGTAAGTATCGAATGCCCGCCCTTTGAATGATAGCACATATTTGGTCTAAATAAAAAGCGTTCGTCTTATTTGCACCAGCCTTGGATATCGGAGAGCAGAAAAGGTCATGCACATCACGGTGTAGACGGCTACGATGGTTTGCCGTTGCCTGTTGAGACGTGCAAACTCCGTGCAACCGTTTGGATGGATGAATTACCAAGCACAGGAAGACGTGTCAGTTTATCGGTGCGGTTTATTGTGCTCGGCACTGTATTTCTCTGAATGCAGGACTGTCTGCCATTCGACTAGGCTTTAAGTCGATTACAAGGATGTCGCAGCCTCTCCTCGAGGTTTTATGCATGGCCCCTGGAGAAAGTAAAAAAACGCACCCTTAAGAAATGGCTTAGAAGCTCATATATTTGACTGATGCCTTTCGTACAAGAACACTCCTAGGAAAGCAAGAGAAGGCAACACTGTCCCATGCCAATCTCCCTTACCCTCCAACAATATTCCTCCAAGTATTCGTTACTACACTTTCTAGGCATTGAACACTTATATGCTACGTAAAATATATGGCTCAGACGTAATGATGTGACAGAAACAACGATGGCTGCACCAAGGTTTGCTGTTTTCCGAGAGAAAAATTTTAGTAAAAGTGAAATTAGCAAGGTTGAATCTCGAAGAGAAAAGATGATAGACAGTAATGGAGATTAATGAATGAGATGACCCAACAATTTTTTTCCGTCGGCCTTTGCCATATGCGATTACAGTGTGGACTCGATTTCATTGGTAAATATGTTGTCTAGGATTCTGATCATTTGCTAAAGATTGCCAATTCTGAGGTAATTCTTTGTGACTATAAGCGTGGCAAAATTCATACAAAGTGAGTCAACAATTCCCTCCAATCTGCATACCATTTGCGTGTTTCGTCACTATAACCAGCATTAAGTGATTTCTACACTAATTTGTAGCACTTACAAAAAAATAAGGCATAATAATTCGTGAGATTGCAACAAAAACATAGACACCAAGAAGAAAATGACAGAATAGAATGACGATTGTTTAGTAAAATATAACAGCGATTCTATTCTTTCCCAAAGCCTAAAGAAGTCATAATATTAGAACAGAAAATGCATCGCCTATGTACAAAGGGGTCATGCTGTCCAGTAGAGGTGCAAAGGCGGAGGTCTAGGTGTCCGCGTAACCAAAACAGAGTTATGCTAGTAACTGAAGTGTCTCGTAGCCCTTCTCCTCTTTTGAGCATCGTCTCAGGTGCTGTAAGAAAGACCCCCAATCAACAACTGTGTCAACCATCAAAGTTACGCGCGATTGAGAAGATATTTGACCACAAAGTCACAGATCTCTCTTAGCAATTCCACTGTGTCTGGATTTTCGTGTTATTTGGGAGCTGAAATAAAGAATATGCAAACCATCCTACGCGTCCATAGTTAGTGGTAAAAACATTAGCCTAAAAGTAAAATCGGTTAATGAAGAACGGGTTTTTGAATCGAAGAGTGGGAGTGGGGTTTCGCGTTTATTCCTCCTTACCACTTTATTCACACTTCAGTGCTTCCCAACTGCATCTATCTAGGTTCCATCTAGCTATTTGAGAGGCGGAGGAGCATCGCATATTCTCTAAATTAACCTCTTCACCCAGATGGTTCATGTCTACGGCCAGTGTTGCTTTAGTTTTTAGTTGCAGTCATGCCGAACATGGAATTAAGGTAGTTGCGAAAGGTTGAGGTCATTTTCGGCCCTTCTGTTGAAGATCATCACAGATTTTTGCAACCTATGCCCTTCTTCTGCCACGTTAAAATTTAGCATTCAAGAGTGGAAATCAGGGAAGCTGTCCTTTAGGATCGGGTTAGCTTTGCGCTGTCACCAATGAAGAGCTTCGAGATTCCCCTGAAGACAAATGGAGACAGTACTAGGGCAGACATATACCTCGATCGAGGGGCTACTGAAATGGTCCGGAGAAGAGGTAAAATGGCGGAGCCTTAAGTGCCTAGGTAATGAAGACGAAGAGTTGAGTATACAATTAAAGTATTTCGGCATGACATCATGGTGAAAAATGCGGAAGCCCGATGATGAATTTTTAGTTTGATTTCATTATTTCCTTACTCTATAAAATGTCAATTTAGGATGTACCTTAAATTTTTCATACTAACGCTCAGGTTGTTGATAACTTATTGCCGTAAGTCTTAAAAGATACAAAAGAAGTTTTGCGGAATCGCTGCGCTCCACATCGAGTCCCCTCTCCCCCAAAGGCATTGCAAATTATGTAAAAATGGTTGAGGGTTCATTCTTACTCACGTATGGCAGGGCTGGGAGGCTGAGGCCATACACAGGCATCCACGTCGTCCAGCAAAAGTCTAATCTGAGGTGGATGAGGAGACTGAAGGACAAAATATGCAAGTAAACAAGGTATGCAATCACTCAAACCTGACGCTGAAGTTAAGCTGTATCCCGAAGCCGATTTGGCCATAATGAAGTACCAGAAGCTAAGCTTCGAAGGAGTGAGTTTGCTTTTCATCTGATAATGTAAATAGATGTATTTTATAAAATAATAACGCAGATAAATCTAATTTACTTGCTAAGGTATTGAGGCTATTTTATTCTGTAATATACAAGTTGGATTTCACCTAACGATTTTGCTTCAGGTAGCCTTTTTACGGTTAAGTAAAGGAAAAAAGAATAATATTTTTCCACCTTTTACGAAACTTTAAAGTAGAAAAAAACTATCGGGCGACAATGCATTCGCTTTAAATAGTTTTTTCAGAAGTCGAACAAATATCGCAAGATCTGCGGCTCACTAATAGATCTGTGATGGTATCGCTAGGCATAATTGATGTGTTCAAAAAAAATCCGCGAGTGGTGAGCATCATGCGCTTATTCAGCGATTTTTTGATGCAGCTGCTTTTAGAATATCTCTAACAAAAGCCTAGGTACAAATATCATTGTCATAGTACATCCACGGTCTGGTGATACCATCCCCCCTCAGCTTTCCTTTTTGGTAATCGCTCACCGACCCATTGATGCAATGTATACAACTTTATGAATGAAAAATAAGGCCTTTTATGAAGGCTGCATATATGACATCCAAGTCACTGATACGTAAGCGCTCATTCGTCACACACTATGGCTTGACGCTATTCGTCAATCGGGACTTATCAAATGATTTTATGAGCTTGTGATTGATAATGACATAACTTGTGACAGAATTGCAACCCACGGATACGTGAATATAGATATGCCAATCTTTTCAATGGTATTCGGCGCAGTTTTGATGACGGTTATACTAGATTGCTCTTTGGCACAAGTATGGCTTGTGCTCAAACCATAGTATTAGTAAAATCACGGCAAGTTAATATCTAGTCCCTTCAAACTACTCTTTGCAACATCAGTATTGTTTAGATTGACTTATAGGAGTGTTCTGCAAACTTAATGAAATGAATTTTGACTTAGAGTTACCAGTTTATAAAGGAGAGGACTAGAATTATGGTTCTTTATGGATAACTCGAGTGCTACACAGGAGAGCTACGTAAGCGCATCACCTAAAGGCCAGTAACAATCACGATTTCAGTAGTTGAATACCACACCGAAAAGGTGATAGCAGGGAGACATTTGCAGTAGAAGTCAGAATCTGCGGAGAATACAGAAATCGTTTCTGCTTTTAATAAAAACCTCCCTCTCCCAATTTTACTTGGCGATTAGTAAGTAAAAGAAACATATAAAACATTTAAATGCAGTTCAGTAATAATGAGCGTCAAAGTACGAATTGATAAATGGTTCTTGATCCCAAGACACCGGATTGACAGCGGAATGGTAGCGAACAAATACCGAGGATGGCTCTGCAAGAGTATTTGTGCCTCTAAATAGCGTGACGCAAGAAATAAACTTTCTGTAAAGCGTGATAAGGAAAAGTGGGTGTTACAAATGGAACCACCGCATTTTGAAAAATTCCATCACCCTGACGCTGTGTGCGGTGATGATCAGCTAAGGTGTGAAGAGCGATCATGTGCTCTGATTTACTCAAGAATATTGTGGAAATGCGTTAAAGAATCGCATGACATTGACATGTCTTTGACGAAGTAGAAACGCAACCTAAAAAACAACACCCTGCATTACAAGGAGATGCGATAAACCGAAACAGACGGCTGGGGAGTATTGAAATATTAGTAGTGTATCGAGTGTAATTTTGTTTAACAACCCCCCTATTTTACAAATTGTTTTTGCGTGTGAGGGCACGGACGATAGCGAGATTCCAACTAGAGTGATTAGAGAACAAAGACTTTAATAGGAACTTATTTGTCGCCTACCTGTGCGGGTGGGCTCAGGGTGAGGCACGCGCGCACGCGACAGTTGACCGTGGAAAAGGGACATGAGGTGATCCCGTTCCCGCTGTCTGATTGACCTAACCTAAAGTGTTCCTGCGTTATAATGGCCGACAAGGAGTAACTCAGCTAAAATGTTAATTGCAAAGTGATGTCAAAAGGTCAGAGAAAGGGAACACCATTTTAGGAATTGCATATATATCCAGAAGATTTGGTTCATTAAAGTGCTTCGCATTTCAGGGAATGGTGCTACGAATAGCAAGTAGTGTGCAAAATTTGCTCACTGAAGACCGCAAACAAGCTTCTAGCAGTAGTAATGAAATGAATGTCTATTAAGGAATTCACTTAGTTGACACGATAAATGGATCCATAGGAAATCCACATTACCTTTGGAGTCGAGAGCCTTCGAGTGTCAATGGGAAGCCAGTGTATGGTCTTCGTCCTTAAGATGTGGGCAAATATTAGTACATCCCACTACCCTATACTTGTTAAAACAGGAGTGCCGAGGATGGCTTTTAGGCAAAGTGGGTGGCATATACCAAAATAGGCTTGTTCAAACTGCAAATTGCATTATGTTGATTCTCAGCCATCGAGGTTCAAACGTCACTGTGGCTAATCGTTTCCAGATCTTCACTAAGTTGACAGCGAATTAACTTGTGGTAGGGTAGACCTCGTCAAGTAATCGAGGATGAAGTGAAAGCTGTAGCAGCACCAAGCAAAATACACTGCACCAATGACGTTCAAGAGCAGTATGGGAGTAAGCATGCATGTTAACCATAGTAATGCGTTCTTTTATTGTCTGAAGTAAGTGACACAACAATATCTATGGACAGTATGGCTTAATTGATCCATAAAATGGTATATTAGCGTGAGTACATATCTGGTCTTTTACTTCACTCATTCCCAATTAGAATATTAACAAATATAAGAAATTTAGGATATATTAGAATCTTCATAACATTTAGAGCATTTGATACATTGCAAGACGAGGGGAATAAAGTCGAAATAAATCAAAACAATGTGGAAGGAGCTTTATTAACAACGAACAAGAGAGCTCAAAGTATATCGAGTTGGCTAAGGGATCACACTGAGCAGCAGAATTACAAATAGTCGAAACACAAGTGCATTACATTAGCTGTGTGGCTCGCGGTTTTGGTAAAGGGTTATTATGTGTCCTGACCATTGTACCTTTGACAGAGAGACTAGCCTCTGGGCTATTTTAGTGGCTCCATTACCTTCTGTATTTTGAACATATCTATTCTGCCCAAGCATTGTCTTCTTTAGTCCTCAGGAAAGTCTCAAAGCTCTACATAGGTAGCGGAAAGTGAACCCGACATTAATGGACATTCATCGTGATTTCTACTAGTGGGTGATAAAACGCAGCGCTGTGGTGGGAGTGCATATGCTATAGATGGGTGAATCGATGATGACCCCAAACAGACGTCTACCTTCAGAAACTACCCCCAACTTTCTGCGGAAATACTATTGACAGCGGAAGCGATACAAACCGTGAACCATGAGGCAGATTTTGTTACGGTTACACTACCTGGATAATGTAAATCTGCCATACCTCCTCAGGCCTGTACTAGCTGGACAGAAACCTGATAGATATGACTAGGGAGCGCTTAAGTTAGAACAAAGAGCAAGAAAGAACAAACGCGGAAACCTACCCCAAGAAACTCCGCTAAATCCCGTCTTCCCTTACATAAATTTACTTTCAGGACATTGTTCCTACTTCTTCCTATGAACGCCCCTAGTGACCAGCACAATTTCCCGTTCCCGAGTTAAGTGCACATAGAGGACGAAATTGCAGATCCAGTAGAATAGCCAGGAGGGGTTGGTGATATTGTGATCAAGTGTCTTTTTAGTTGCATAGAGATTCGATGACTGACGAGGCTGGTTCGTGGGTGTTTCCCCTACAGCATCGACTATCCTGTAATGGCTGATGCGGAAAGTTGACAAAGGGGAGGGGTGGGGAAGGCGCTCAAAAGAGGAGAGGAGCTATATAATATGTTGGTTGCTTAACTCCCGGGTTCGATAAGGGCGCTACTTGGATACCCTGCCATTATACACTCCCCGGTTGGTTGGCATCTGGGCCGTGTCAGTAGCTCCGGGCCTTTCTTCACATTGAATGCATGTATTATACCTTCTTTCGTCTTCAGGGTAGTCTGGGAGCTCTACATGTGTTTACGTGTTGCCAAATATGTAAATAGCAAAATATTGAGCAATTAAAAACCTAAGCAAAGGAAAGTATTCCTGACAAAGCCTAGTTTCGTGCATAAAATCGTGGTTTTACTACGACTTACCGTGTGGTTCCACCATTTATTGCAAAACTTTCAAAAACTTTACCGCGCTACTACCATATATTTTAAAAAATCTTAAAAAAACTATTTTTTGCTCGTGATTAAAATTTTGTTGCAAATTTCTCTACCATTAGATGGCTGTTTATATATGCGAATACAGTTGGTTATACAAGATCAAGGTCAACTGGCTTATGTTTGATTTTGACACACTGAACCAAGATGAGTAAGAGGAAGGTGGAAGTAGTTGCCGAATTTGACGATGATTTCAAATCAAAAGATGAGGATCCTTTTAATTTGGATAGTCTGTACGTTCCTTTGTTGTGAATCTTACGTCTCTCTAGCCTTGACGAGGATTTTGAATTGGAAAAATTAAACTACTGCGGATTGGTAATAATGCTTTTATTCTAATTTTGGCTTGCTAGTTTCGATATGCAAAGCCACTAGAAGTTTTAATGTTTGCCTTTGGCATTCTGTGCAGTGCTGGCTTGGGTGCACTGTTTCCCATAAGCATGGCCATATTCGCTGATATGGTCGACAGGCTTATAAGGAATTTTTTCAGAGCCGCAGATCTGATTGAGGAGCAAGTTCCATTCTTTGTATACTTGGCAATATCATCACTTGTCCTTGGCTTTGTACAAATGTACTTCTTGACCCTCTCTTCCAAACGACAGGCGAGGCGAATTCGTCTTCTTTTCTTCGATGTAAGTGCCAAATCTATCTGTAAAACATTAACCCTATTTAGAATTTAACAAAAGTATGCAATATTTATTGTTATATGTCAAGACATTGACTTAAATTTTGCAGAGTCTCATTCGTCAAGACGCAGGCTGGATGGACTCCAAAGCTTCGGGTAGTCTTATCAGCCTTCTATCAAGTAGCGTGCCTGAAATCCAAAGTGGCATCGGAAATCGTGTAGGCAGTTTTGTTCGAGATGCCGTCCTCTTTCTTGGGTGCATCATCATGGCATACGCAAAGGGCTGGAAGCTTGCTCTCGTGGCTTCTGCTTCCCTTCCTGTTATTGGCGCCTCTTTTGCTTTTCTTGCGTTTGCCCTCAAGTATTTCAACACGAAGGAGATTCAAGCATACAGTGAAGCTGGTGGTATCGCTGGTGAGGTTCTCTCTTCAATTCGCACTGTGTTTGCGTATGGTGGACAGAAGAGGACCTACGAGCGTTACGCCAACGAATTATATAAGGCTGAGCGAACTGGAATTCGCAAAGGCATGGCTATCGGCGCTGGTACATTACCTTTTCAAACATTATCTTTACTACTACTCCCCATATTTAATTTAAAAGTTTGTATGCACCTTAGTGGGACCTATACAAATGACATTAAAAAAGTACTGCATTAATTTCTGTCCTATAAATGATTTAATTTTAACTGTTAGGGAACGGTTTCGTTAGCCTGTCGATTTTCTCAGCGGCTGCTCTTTGCCTGTGGTATGGAATTACTCTAGTCCGTACAGAGCGCTTCAGCAATGGTACCGTTATTCTGGTGCGTATTTTTCAAATTTATTTGAAGTGCTATTCTATGAAGTTTGTCCACTATAGATTTTTTTTAAACTCTGACAGGTTGTTGTGAGCATAATCATCTCTAGCATTGCTGTTGGTAAGGCCCTACCTGAAATCGAGGCTCTTGCCAGAGCAGTATCGGCTGCTAAAAAGGTTTACGCTATTATTGATCGTGTTCCCCCCATTGACATCGAAAAAGGGGGTGAGATTATCCCGGACTTTCAAGGAAGGATTGAATTTAAAAATGTCAATTTTAGTTATCCCAGCCGACCTAATGTACCAGTAAGTCTAAGTGGTCAGATTTTTTTCTCATAAGCCAACACGCAGTACTGGACACTTTTTTTAACCTAGATATTAAAGAACTTCAATTTGACGATTGAGCCAGGGAAGAAAGTTGCAATAGTAGGTTTTAGTGGCTCTGGAAAGAGTACAGCAATTCATCTGATACAACGACTTTACGATCCCCAAGATGGTGAAATCCTTGTTGATGGTGAAAGCATTCAAAATCTTGATGTTGGCTGGCTTCGAAGGCAAATAGGAACTGTCTCTCAGGAGGCGACACTTTTTACCGGCACCATTGCCGAAAACATCCGTATGGGAGATCTCCATGCAACAATGGATGAGGTTATACAGGCTGCTCAGCTGGCCGAAGCTTCTGAATTCATTTACAGAATGCCAGAAGTATGTCACTTATATCACTTTAATCCAGTCTTAATTTCCACTTATATTTCCGAGGCTTTATCTCCATAACAGGGCTTTAATACATGGCTAAATGAGGGAGGAGCTAAGTTGTCGGGCGGCCAACGACAACGAATTGCAATTGCTAGAGCGTTGGTTCGACGCCCAAAAATTCTTCTGCTAGACGAAGCTACTTCTGCCTTGGACACACGGACGGAGAAGTCAGTTCAACGAGCACTGGAGCAGGCGGGTGCTGGTAGAACGGTTCTCATGGTGGCTCATCGTCTCACCACGGTGCGAGAAGCTGACGTGATTGTCGTCATGAAGGACGGCATAATCTTGGAGCAGGGCACACACGAGCAGTTAAGGGACATGAAAGGCCAGTACTACCGCATGCTTCAGGCACAGGTAGGTTGATTTTGATTCTGAGGCTGTCGTTGGTGCATAAAAGGCAACATTAAACTCGTTCTAATTGCAATGATTGAATTTTTAGGGTCTTTTAAAGGAAGAATCGACCAAAAATAAGGAGGTTGCAAAATCCACTGATTTAGAAAAGATGGGAGTGAAAATTTACGAGAAGCATGATGAGGTGAGTTTTGCTGATCACAGCAAACATTGTTGTCCTAATCGGTTTATATGAACTTTTTGCGCATTCTTTCCCCTAGTTTGATAATGAAATGGAAAAACTCGACGAGGTAAGCATAAAACGAATAAATTTCAGGCACTTAAAAGTTTAGATAACCTTTTCATGACCTTTACTTTGTCTTTTGCATTAGATCATCGAAGAGGGAGAATCGGAACCGAAAAAGGAGTCCCAGTTAGCTGCTTTCAGGAAAAAGGTTGGTGTTTTTCCACTTTTTGTCATTTTTTTCTAAAGATAAAGTAGGTCTTAAAGAAATGGAATTTCCATTAATTGTTTTTATAGTGGCCCATGTGGCAGGCTTTGCGCCTAAACAAACCTGAGTGCCTCTACCTCATTATGGGTCTACTAATGGCAATTGCTGTTGGGATTATCGAGCCCCTCTTTGCGCTTGTCTACTCCGACATGTTCGATGCAAGTTCTCCTTAAATTTCCGTTTAATTAGTTTAGTTCATTTGTGAACTCTAAACTCATTTTACCTTTTAAATGGCCGATTATAAAGATCCTGGCTTGGCGTGCATCCGTACGAAGTTAGGCAATTGGAGTAGGAGCAATGCAGAAAAAATCTCTTACAATTTACTGAGACCATGGTGAATTGCTCTTTTAGCTTGCCCTGATGATCTTTACCCCGATGAAAATGCAACGCAAAGCCAATAGGCTTGCCGTAAACATGATCTTCCTCGGTTTCATGCGAATGATTGCCACATTTGTTCAAGTGAGGTTCACTCTCCTATTTAAATTCTATTTAAGTGATGACAAATCCCCCCTTCAAAACCTTAATAATGTTAGAAATTACGTTACGTAGGATATAAAAAATGGTCAAAACTATGAAAAGATATTTGAAAGGTTTTTCATAGGTGGTTTTCGAGTTCAACAATTGCATAATTTTACCAAGCTGTCGAAACAGAGGGGTAGACTCAAGGTGATGAAGCCGTAGACAAAGACAATTTTGTGTTAGCGACTGTCATCAACATGGAAAATGAAGTAAAACACTATGTTCTTTTGATGATCTTCTTTCAGAGAACCATGCTAGGCATTGCAGGAGAGCGACTAACGAGAAGAGTTCGAGAGATGCTTTTCAAATCCATTTTGAAGCAGGTTAGTAATGACGGAGTCGCAATTTTATAAGTAAAGCTCCTTGCTTCATAACGTCACTTAACTACGCAAACATTAAGATTAGTGAAATGTCAGATCAAATTACTGTCACCCACATTTTCTGTCCTTTTCCGGTTTTGCTGGCAATGCATATCTTGAATAACTGAATTGAAGAACAGAGTTTACCTTGGTCCCTGGGTAATCAAGAATTTAATTCTAAATTGCTTTATTGAAATGTGTCATTATCAGACACCGTTATTACAGCTTGATTCATATTAACACTCTCATGTGATGGATCGTATGTAATTGCTCTATTGAACAGCAAGAGGGGCGCTAGTTACTTAAAGATGGTGACTCAGTAAAGGGCATGGGGGATCCCACTGGTGTACATAATAAAATAGCAGGTAAATTGCATTAAATCAAGTATATGCATTCTTGAGGATGTGGGCGAGGTGTAATTAAGAGGGTAATCTATTATTTTGACCTCGCAGGAGGTGGCATGGTTCGACAAGTCCGAGAACCAGCCTGGTGTGCTGACAGCACGACTTGCAGCGGACGCACCCTCGCTGGAGAAGATTTCCGGAACGCAGTTGGGTGTTATGGTGGAGGCTACATGTCTAGTTATTGTCTCTCTCGTAATTGCCTGCAGTTACAGCTGGAAAGTGACCCTCGTCAACCTCGCTTTTTTCCCCTTCCTCATTCTCGCCAGTATCCTCCAGGTGAGGTGCTTTCTATCACCTCCATTGCATCGAGTGGAGGTCCTTCAAAAGAATTTTCCGAATATTCATTTATGTTTCAAAAATTCTTAGGCCTGAAGAGGCTTGGTAAAATGCGTTTTTAATTTAAAACACTGAGAGATTAATTAGTGCCACGCTTTTTTAAAAGATACCTTAAAATTGGCTAAAATTGCACCAATTCTGCCTCCTGAGATGGATGAATAAAGCCTGCCTTATTTGGGATCTTAGGGTTTTTTTTCCAGTATTATTGCAGTTTTGTCTTGGAATAAAATAAAAATTCTTAAATCTGTTAGTAAGGTTTTTTTAGTCCCTTTGTTTGGGAATTATGTCACTGAAAGCTTTGAGGACCTTCTCTGAAATTAACGAGCGTCTGGTGATAAGCACCACTTAGCGTAACACTCCTGCATCCAATCTTGCATTATTCGGTAGTGTAATGCAAAATCTCTCACTGTGCCTGACGTTTGTTGTACACTAACAATTATGGGTGGAGATAACTCCTAGCATTAACTTCTACCGTTTTTTATGAAAAAGCAATCTGTAAAATCAAGTAGTCCATACTTTTCTTTTTACAAATGAGATTTAAGTGACCCACAATAGCGTTCTTTTAAGGTGATGTATTGTTAAAACAGGCCCAACCTAGTAATCATATCCTTGTCGTATTAAAAAGGGGGAGTTAGTCGGAGTTTTCATGCACAAGATTCATGACCGTAATGATTTTAGTTTGTTTTTTTTTTCATAGAATGCTAAAGGTGCAAAACATTATGCCTTGAAAACAAACTAACAGACACTGTTTCCTATGGAAATGGTTTACATTGAAATTGGGCTTAGCTTTACCTAAAACAAAAGGTGTTTGTAAGACACATATGAACCAATACTGATACTTTGTTGTTGCCTCAAAGAAGAGTAAATTTATTTGCAATTCAGTGTAGTGCCAGTTTTACACAACTTCGAACCCACTACAAGAGTTAGATAAATACATGCTTGAATTCGGGTATTTCCTTTTTTCCACACAGCTCAAAGATCTTTCGGGATCAGAACGCAAGAAGTACCTCGCTGGTGTAAGCGTCGCCCAGGAGGCCTTAAGTGCTCATCGAGTCGTCACCAGCTTTGGTCTGGAGACCTTCTACAGCAATCTATTCTTAGAAAAGTGTGGCCATACGACCCCGTAAGTTGTTGGAACTTTTTCCCACCTCCCTTTCTTCCTATAGAAATAATTCTTCCGCAACTGTAACCGATGCCTCACCTTCCCATTTAACAACGTCATATTTGACTATGTTACTAAACTCACGCCACTTTTCAAGGTTAAATATGACTTTGGCAGAGTTATCATCCAGGATGCATGCGCGCACTCTGGTGCGAGCTTGTGTAGGCACCTGCTTATTAGCAAGTATCGTCTTCAACACCTCTACTTCCAGTGCCGTTGGCGGCATAGAAGACTTCATCGACATACCAGTGATGAGTTCTCTTTCTTTCCTTTCACAGACTTATCGACTGGTCCAATATCTTCTTCTCAACTGTCAGTACGGTGGCTCAGTCCATGCAGTACTTTCAGATGGCGGCCTCCTTCTCTGTTGGAGCAACCCTTCTGAGACAAAAAGACATTAAAACCTTCACTGTTTTTCGGTTAGTCGAATGCTCAGTAATCTTTTGAAGTCTAGTTGCTGAACTTCAGCCGTAATAGGGTTTCGCAAAAAAATTTACCACGTTTAAGAGAATGCATTAAGATTAAGGGGAAAAAGGATGCTAAACAGACATTGTAATTTGCAATTTGGACTCAAAAAAGCTACATAGGTAACCAATGATAATTCCTCACTTCTAGAGCATTCACACTGATCAGCTTCTCCGCTCAAGGCGTGGGTCGTGCGGCCTCCTTCTTACCCGATTTGAAGAGCGCAAACGTGGGCGCGCGGCAGATTATGAGTTTACTAGAGCGCCAGAGTCAAATGGATGTGGATAGTGGTGAGACACCTGAGGGGCCATTTTCGGGCAAAATCGAGTTCAAGGATGTCGAATTTTCATACCCCGATCGCAAATACGTAAAGGTATTGGAGGGCTTCAGTCACACTGTGGAAGCCGGCACCTCCGTCGCTCTGGTTGGTCAATCCGGTTGCGGAAAGTCGACCATACTCCAGCTCATCGAACGCTTCTACGACGCGGATAACTTCGAAAAACTTGAGGAGGGTGTCTTCATGGACGGAAGGAATGTAAAGGACCTCTCACCCAATTGGATACGGCAGCATATTGGGGTAGTGTTACAGAACACAGACCTCTTCGATCTTTCTATCCGCGATAATATTGCCTTTGGTGATTGCTCTCGTGAGCTTTCGATGAGTGATATCATTGAGGCTGCAAAAGTTGCAAACATTCATGACTTTATCACAAATCTCCCAATGGTAAATCTACTCTTCTCTCAACTTCTTTCTCACTCGGCAAGCAGTTTCTTTTAATTACTATGACCGATTTTATAGGGCTACGACACAAAAGTGGGTATCCGGGGCTCTCAACTTTCAGGGGGTCAACGACAACGAATTGCGATTGCTCGGGCACTAGTCAGACGTCCGGCACTGCTGCTGCTGGATGAAGCGACCTCGGCACTGGACGCGGAGAACGAGCGAGACGTGCAGGAGGCGCTGTCGCAGACCATAGCGAAGGCGAAGATGACTTGTGTCGTGGTGGCGCATCGTCTCTCCACAGTGGAAGCCTGCGACTTTGTAGTGGTTGTTGACCGCGGTCGAAAAATCGAGTGCGGTCCGCCTGGCGCACTGCTGCAGGCTCGTGGTGCTTTTTACGCCCTGCATAGCGCTTCCGGTTGAGAAGCATGGCAAAGGAAGAGAGCACCCACAAAAGGATCTCTTTCACCCTCTTCTCCCTTCTTTAATCTGTAGACACTTTTAGACCGTTTACCTATACAAATTACGTATTTTATCAGTAAAAGTTAAACTGCCATTATGCCGTTCTATTAAAACTAAGAAAACTTTTCATAATTCTTTTTCTATACCTTCGAGTTATCTAAATGCGAGTTTATGAGGGGTAGGATACTTTCAACGTCTACCAGATACAAAGAAGATCGCTTAATGGTTGAACTTTAGAAGTTGATCAAGGGATGTGGTTTGGCAGCATCGACTTAAACAAAGCCGTATGTCCTATGCATATCAGGACTTAAAAAACACTATCGTGGTGGAATTTAAAGTAGTAAACTGTCTAATTTTTCTCACCGATTAATTTGTGGAAGTCTGGCTATTATTTCTGCATTAGAGTGTGTGGGAGATTTGTGGGTGTTGAGGCGTCAAGCCATAAAAATTAACAAAAAAAATCGCCAATAGTGGAAGTTTTTCCCGCTATAATGTGAAGTCCTGAAACTACCCAGAAGTTGAAAGAAGCCAAAATACTCGGGCAGAATTTGCATTGTCCATGTGCAGTAGGACATGGGGACTGCTGGCATGGTCAAAAAGTCAAGCCGCCTGGTGGGATACAATGGCGGAGGACCTAAACAGCCTGTTACAAAAATAATATTGTGACTAGACCAGTGAACTGGACCATACATACCAAAAAATGGTGGTCAAATTGATTTTAAATTCCTTACATATCTATCAAGACTTAGAGGACATCTACAAGTTTATGAAGGTGTTTTAACCTTAGGTAAATTCATCAGAGTACTTAGAAAGGTTTCTTTGGTAATGGAGAACACGCTTTCTCGTAGTCACAAATATGCATTTCACTGTTTTTCCCTAATTTCTGACAGAAATAGGAGAAAGTAGAGAGTACAATGAAGCATACCGTAGCGATAGACTGATGCAACATACCTACACTTTATAAAGCACAGAAGCAGTGCCATTTTACGGGGATCTAGAAGCTACAAGAAGTCAGTACAGAGGGCTTTACTGAAAACCGTAAGCGAGTTTTAGCAGAATGTACTCCAAAACCCATTTAGCTCGAAACCATATGAGTAATTTTGACTAAGATATTATTTGACAGTCGCGTAATAATAGTCGAGCAGTAGGCTAAAAGGCGTGGCCGAAACCTGTCACATGAGAACGCATGTTTCATTTCAGTGTTTTTTGGAACCAGCTATAAAAGAAAAACAAGTCATAACACAAAAAATACGTCTAGGCTGTTGAATGAAGCTACAGTTGGATCTAGCACTAGCGTATATAGTTATTGCAATCCGACAATCGGGAATGGGCGAAGATCCGCCACTACCTATTTAGGATTTTTTCTGAGACTAAGACCACTAAGAACTCTCAAAAAACACCCAACATTAGCAAAAACCGGAACCACTTTGAGATCATACTTCGCAACTTGAGACTTCATTCCCATGATTTGGCTACTAACATGTAAGAACAGACATCTTTTTCTTCGGGAAATCCACAATAATTGGTTATTCCACTTTCTTCTATCTTGTCTATCAGCTGCGACCCCTGACAAGCCTCGATGGTAAACGGGTGCATTATCATAATAAATGCACAAGAATGAACTCGTAAAGCATCACCTTGACGCCCGCACATGAGCAGACTATGAGAAAATCACAATCATCTCTCACTTTGAGGTCAGATTCTCTGAAAATTAGTCCCATATACAGCAGAAACCGTACCCAGAAAATAATACCCCAAAATCCAGCCCTCAACTTATCATTCTACACTCCGAAAGTTATTTTTAAAAGAATAGCATAATCAGTATCGGTTTATATCAACAGAAAAAACAAGGGAGGTAAGAGTAGTGCATTACTCGTTTCTTGTGATTAGACTGTTGGGATCGGGTTTGGCGATGACACCACGTGCGAATTGAACGTGCATGGGCCTCCCTTTGAGCAAGAAGCCGTGGGTAGCACTCAACGCCTCTGTAGCCAATTCAATGGAATCGAAACCGATGAAGGCCTGACCTAGAAAGCACAGCAGTAGGAGAAAAATAAGCGCTATCGATGGGGCAAGCAATAACCCCACTAAGAGGGGGGGAATCGCACTGGGAGACGCATTCTGCGACACTATTTAGAAGGATGAAAGTTTGGTAGACGTTTTAATAAAATCAAAAGTGGGCTTAGACATTGGCAATCAATAAAGGTGGTTATTTTGACGGAATACCAAATTTGTTGGCAATCAAGAGGCTAAAACGAGCCCTTACGAGAAACCTAGAGAAGATGAAAACTTGATTAATGAACATGCCAATAGAAAAAAGGCACCTGGAGATTTTTAAACCAAAAAAACTAGACACATCGCCGGCTAATAAATTAATACTTTTAAAAACCCGACATGGCGAATGAGTTCAAGTAAAAGTGGGAATAGGTGTTACATAAGCCTCCCGCAAGTGTGAAGCAAAAGAGGCTCTGATGTTCAAAGAAAAGCCGTTTTGTCTGAAAAAGCTATGGAGGACTAAAACAAGACGGCCTGGATACAAGCTTGAAAATAAAGCAAATAAGAACTTTTGGTAATTAAACCAGCGCTAATGCAGACCAAATGACTTTTAACAAAATTTCATAAGGTATAGTTATCAAAGAGGTGCTTTCAAATGGCGAGTTGATTACTCTCAAGCTGGCTTTGGTGGAGTTCAGAAATTACCAACCAGGGTAGGCCGTTTTTAAATTTTTTAGTGCACAAATTCTCTTAAACCAGATGATTGAAATCACATGTAATGTAAATAAAGTTAATTCATTAAAAAACCTATTAAAAAGTCATTGACCCCAAAATATGCAATTTTAACGAAAAAAGGAATGTAATAAACGGATGGAATGAATGAAAATTTAATTTAAAGGGGTATTACAGCTTGAAAAGTGTTTTTCATGTAGCACTGAGGCTTCTCTCTCCTTTTTCAAAGAAGGGCATCCATAAGAACTTCTAAATGATTCAACACTTTTTGAAGGTTTGTCTCGTCTGTGGAACGATGGAGCAAATAATTGACTTTTGAACGAAAAGGAAAGGTAACATGAAAGTTAGCACGGATGAAGTATTGAAATTCGACCGAAAACAGCTTGTCCTGTGAACTTGTTGATTCAATGCAAAAACAGAGCAATTAATTAATAACAGGTAAATAAAAAAATCCAGTATTTTAGGTAACGAATTGGTTTTGTAGGAAAGGTATGATCGCAAACATGCGCAAATGTGTCAATGACCAGTAACCGAAGGAGGCACTTTTATGTCCCTTGGTCGTTGATTTAAAAAATGTCAACAAGGGATCAGATCAAAAAGGCTTGAATTATAAATTCTCAGACTATGGGAAAATCGCACTTATTGCTCAACCTAATGCAGACAATAACACGAAGGAATTTAAACAAAGGGAATACTAAATGAGCGACTAATGCAAAAACGAATTCATGCGGGGCGAAGTAGTCGCGTTTGAGTCTCTTATTAGTTTCCGACTATAAAAATTTCACGATAGCTTGGTAGCTGACGAATAACGAATAGAAATCTTAGCAAAATAATTTCAAGCAAGTGGGGAATCGAACAAACCGAAATGCTTAAAAAAGGCAAATGCAGTTCAACCTGACCGTGAGTGAGAATATTTGGCTAAAATGGAATAAGGGGCAAGGACTTTTAGGTAAAACGAGAATTGAAAGGCTAAGCAAATTGTTGAAGTATATACTTGGATGGCACATCGGGTAGTTACAGAGAGTTGGCCACGAAAAATCCTAGCTTAGTAGATAGCTATGGCCATGTAAGTCCACTTATTATTTGATACCTCAACGAATAATCAGGAAATTTTAAGGATTTGAGCAACAATAAAAACTGCACAGGGCTAGATATGCCGCAACGGATATTATAGTGTGTAGGGGAAATGAAGTGAAAAAATATATTTGACAAGGCTAGAGAAAAGAGATGTCAGGCGTGAGAAAACACGATTGACACCTCATCATGGGATGCACAATCAGACCACAGTGTCAAGGTCAACAGTTTCTGAATGGGGTGTTGCAGCTAGTCATTCTAAAGCAAAGGTGGATGGCATCACACATTACTTTTTTACTTTACTGAGGAAAGTTTTTGTAAGGAAACACGAGTTGACAATATAAAAAAAGGTGACGGTGAAAAATGCTAAAATGTACTGTCTTGATGAGCTATAATATGAAGCGAAATAGCCTAAGATTCGAGCTCAAGTAAATGCGAACAGCATTAACTTCTCCTTTGTCAAATAATGGCACCAAGCCATTCAACTTTACAGAACAAACCTTGATGTTGCCCGAACGCTCTACAGCAACATTATTGCCTGTATACAACTTCAGGCTTTAGCATTTTGATAAAATTTAACGGAAGCTATTAACATCATGCTTCCTAAAGGGCAACTCACCTATGCAAGTAGTCAAGCATTCGCTAGCGGTATGAAGCGAAATGAAATATATTTAAACACACTGATACGAACAATAAATTGTAACTGAAGAAATACTACACTACACTTTACAGGCTTAAGAATAAGATAGTTTTCACTTTTGGTGACATGATTGACGAAACCATTGGATGATGAGCAGTACTAAAAACGTAAGATATTGTAGAGCTTTTACTGATAAATTAGTTAGTAACACGTATTTTAAGGGAATTCAAGCTAGTTGACCTCTACAAGTTTGAGATTGAAGGTCAGTCTAACGTTCTAATGTGGAAAGGGGAGAAATGTGTTCTTCTGAAAAGAATCAATTGTGATGAATCATCCGCAATTATCATCAAGAGTACAGATTCATAACCTACTAGAACAAAGAAAAGCCGAGTAAAAAAATCCGAAAAAAGGAGGATAGAAAAAGTAAATTTGAAGTAAAAATTGCTTTCAATCGGAAGGTCGGAACTCAAACATTTACGAAAAACCGCAAATAATACAAAGCAGACCGAACATCTGTTTAAAAAGACCAGCCTTGCAATTTTCCAACTAGTTTTATTAAAAGCCAAATAATCGTATGACCTGTTAACTTTAAAACTTTCCCCATGTATTTCGGAACTAACCCTAGTTAGGCATAATAAGCTCAGTCCACCTCAAAAGGAATAACCCGTCTCTCCGGTAATACCTTCCACAGGGTGGATATCTGATTTACTTATCGCGAATGAAATAGTCCATTGACAAAATCTGGAACACCATTGAAGATAATTTCAAATTAGCAGCATAAACTCACCTCTCATCCGCCCACCGGTTAGGAGTTGAATGGAAAACTGACTAGGAGCCTCTTTACGACGAACATCTTGACGGAAGAAGCCAAATACACGCCAGAGATCCTCCTCACTCGTTCGCTTGTGAAGGTTCTTGACGTAAAGACGTGAAGAGGGGGCCCCAGGACCGCTGGACTTGCTGAAAACGGGATTACTCGCCAACTCCGCATGTGACATCTTCCCTGCATAGAGCTCTCTAGGTGACAATGGAGATGGTTTGGCAAAGTACTCGTCTTCATCCTCCTCCTCCTCCTTACCGACCGCATCCTCTTTTTCTTTTTCTCCTAATGGTGGAGGAGGGTGGCAGGGCGGGAATGCTGCCTTTTCGTTGACTGATGATACGGTGAATGAGAAAAAGGAGTCATAATTGAGTTGAGGTGCACTAACATTTCCAAGCCCCGAACCATAAACCCTACCCACCAAAGTGTGCATGAGCGCTATGACTAAGTGTCGAGATACAGTTTTCGAACAATTTCTTTTAGAAAACGTAAAAACAAATTCTACGCAAAGCAAATAATTTATCCAGAAATACATCTAATACTACGAAACCACAAATAAAATGTAACGTCTTGTCAGAGTAAAGCTCACATCTCCCCAATACCTTTTAGGGGAAATTACCACGTACGATATCATATCAGAAAGAATGGCAAATATCTCAAGGAGGTGGAAAACAATGCGGTTAACGCAATAAACAATTTTGTATTCTCACGACATCTTTTCATTCAAAAGACGTAAACAAGCATTTGGTTTGTAAATTTTGAATCATTGGATAACTTTGTACAGTTGAAATTCATCAATGGGTACATTTCGACTACCGTATCTATGACAAAAAATTAAACCAGCGACTTTAAAGTTGGGTATTACTCTAGGTTAATGAAATACCTCTACTAAAAGGTAGAGCTAAATTACCTTACAAACAACAAGAAAACGTATGAACACAAGACGAGATTAAATCATGGATTGCATAACATCAGAGAGGGAATTCCAATACATCTTCTCACCAAATAAACTATCACTGATTAAGCCACTTGATTAGCTAGTTCAAACTAACCAAGGTTCGGAGAAGAAACATGTTCATAGTCTGCTCTAAGTAGACGGGAACATGCAGTAAGTCTGAAAAGTTAGGTTGCGTTGAAGCAAGTAATAAAAAGTGCATTGAAATATTTAAACAAACTATTTTAAATAAGTAGACTTACTTTGTGAATAAGATTCAGCAGTGACAGATTCTGAAGCTGAGAAAACGCCAAACCCCTCAGCTGCTTCGTTTCCAACGGCCCTGTTCGTTGCGTCCTTGAGAGCATCGGTAAGTCGCATTTCTATATGCGGAGTAGGGCGCAAAATACACTCTTCAAACACGGGCTCGACAGAGTGAGTGGACAACGATGATGATGACTGAATAGTTTTCTCCCCTTCATCATAACTATCATCACCACCAACTGCCACACAGGAGGATGGCCTCAACGCCTTCCCATGAAGGTCCAATCGCCTTTCCTGCCGCTTTAGCAGTCCAGCCTTCAATTTCGATGGAGTTCTACGAGGCAGAAATGTGGATGGGACCAGTTTTCCTTGAGTACCAATGCCAGCGTCAACATCGGAGCCTAAAGCAGTTAGAAGAGAAGTGAGTTTCCTACCACTACTAATCTCGCTCTCGGGACCGCTAGAGATGTCCATCTCTTCTGGGACACCATTCGATTGGGAGGTTGACGGTGGGGGGACATGATGAAGGAGGTCCTCCTCGGTGAGGACAAAGAGACAGCCAGGAAACTCACTCGTGTTGCAAAATGGTGTCGGCAAATTTAATCGATTCATCAAATGGAGGGTCTGTTAAGGAAAGCGTCTCATCAGAATGTGGAAGTTTGGTTTGGTTGAGCAGCGGAATACCCTGTAACACTCTGGTAAATGAAATTTTAAAAAGACTGTTTTTTGATCCGCAGTTTTTAAAATGGTCCCAGTAGCTAGAACGAGGGAAGCATCAGGAAGGAGATATTAGGAAGCAAATAACAATAAATGCAGCAAGTAAAGAAAATATAAAGGATACGATTAAAATTTGAAGAGCTGAGTAGTGATGAAACGTCCATTGTTGCGAGAAGACTAGATAAAATAAATTAAAGTGTAAACATTCCAGAAAGACTGTTATAAGTTCGGACAGTGCCTAGCAAAGTGTGCAAAACAAACCCCCCCCCCAAAAAAAAAACTAAAGCGCTTAGTAACAAGTAACTTGTGTTAAAATGTTTGTCTTTAGTCAAAATCGAAGGCCCCGAAATTCATGTGAATAATACCAGTAATGTTTAAAACAGGGCTTTAATTGAACTGTGTTATGTAAAATCATGCAGTTATTCAAAGACTAGTATTAAATAGTTGTAAGATTTTATTGCAATAGATCAGCAGCAGACACAGAGCGCTAACGTACTTGAACGTAAAATGCGGACACCGAAGCCAGGCATCGAACGATGTTAGTAAGAATGGTTGGTGTGGCCTTAGGATAAGAATAAAAGGCATCGGTTAAGGTACGGCCTGGCAACCACTTCGCTGACAATGAAGTGACATTGTCAACCCATTCTGGCAAGGAAGGTTCTTTAAGTGACACTTCTCCCACATCCCTTGGCTTTGCAGCACCGGATTCGCAATGATTAAAGCGTCCAAACTCAATGATCAGACGACATCCACATACCTCACGTTGGTGTAAAGATTTTATTAGTCGCCAGCAATCATCAGTGCTCCTAAATTCAGCAAGAGCCCGATGCTATACAGACAATAAGCAAGTAATAGCTCACATTTGTCGCCGGGTTGCACGAGAGGTAAATCTGGGAGTTAGTTGCACCGAGACGCTTGAGAAGATACTCAATGTCATTTGCTCGTAATTCATACGCAAAATTCTTAAAATGTAATACTCGCAATCCATCAAAGGCTTCTTTAGCCAACATAGGTGTAATATTACGGTGAGGAGTCAGTGGAGGTAATGAAAACCAATCATCAAGAGGGACCTTGAATGATAATGGACCAGAATAATTAGTACATAAAAATGGAGTAGGTTCAGTGATTTCTGATGAATAAACGACGTTTTTCTTACGGAATGTATTATGTGAAGAAAAGTTGCGTTCGGCTTACTAAAACGAAGTAACCACTTGTCACAAGTAACGTCAAGATCACCACATGAAGGCGCGAAGGTCATAATTGTGCTACAAGTTGCATCACCACGTTTTTCCAGATGACTACTTTTGCAAGATATACCAGGAACTTTGCGATGCTTTTTGCAGCATCAGCAAAATATCATGCCTGCGCTTCTATTTCAAACTTGAGGTCTAGTGGTTATTACGCAAATGTTTTGCCTCAAATGAGGTGGGTAAACTTAGGCTACTTTATTGTTAGCGATGGGTATTTAGACGATTTGGAGAAATCTGATAAACTCACAGTTTATTGCGGCTTCGATCCGACCGCAGAAAGCTTGCAATTGGGGAATTTGGTTCCTTTCATTGGATTACTCCGCCTGCAAGCCTTGGGAAAAGGCGTTGTTAGCCTGGTTAGTCATTTTTTCGTCCTTAATTTTATACAAGATTGGCGGCGCTACTTCACTTATTGGTGATCCAACTGGACGAAAGGACTCCAGGTTACCTAGTAATGAGGAAGCCTGTGCTTTAAATTCAGACCATTTTCGAGACACCTTTCTTTTAATGCAAACTAATTTTACTGAACAATTTTTACCGAATTTTGCACTTTTGCGTGATCCTGGGAAATTTGAAGTGATAAATAACATGGATTGGATGAAAAATGAAAAGGTACTAAACTTCCTTCAGGAGGTTGCTGCCTACCTGAGGTATCAGGAGCTGGCTCACAAGGATAGGTAAAGCTACCTCGCATAAATCTGTCTCGGTTTTTTATTTTGAAATCATCAATGAGACTTTTTATTCTTAGTGTTAAACTTCGTGAGTCCTACGGTTCGGGGATGAATATGAAGGAGTTTGTTTACCCCATGCTTCAGGCCTATGATTTTCTTCATCTTTACCAAAACCACGACTGTCGCGTTCAGGTTTGCGGCACTTTAGCTTTAATGTTCAGCTTGGTGGTAATGATCAAATTGGCAATATTGATACAGGAATCGCTCTTATTAGACGCAAACTAGCTGGAAATGCTTTCGGTAAGACTTATTGATATACGTGTCTATTTAAGTCGTGATGTTGCAACTAATCCTATCTGCGGTGAAATTCATCTTTATAACAGCTACCTTTGTGGTGATTTAGTGCCCGTTCAACATTCTTGAAATTTTTATGTTCCATCACTTCAGTTTTAACCTCTTGTTCATCCTGTGTGGAGTTATTGCTGTTTTTTTGCAGCTCTAAGTATGTTAGTCCCTAACTTTACATCGCTCGAATTGCAAAACCATTCCTCTTATCAGGAAAAACAAAGCATTACCGTGGAAATCTGATTTTCATCGGGATGGTTCCTGTGATTTTACCGGTGAACTATCCGAAAGCGTCACTAATTGCACCCAACTACCCAACGTTTTCTTATACACTCAAATCTACTTTGTTTTTAGGTCTGACGGTTCCCCTATTGTTGGCGGCCGATGGCACTAAGATAGGAAAGACTACATCGAACAACCAGGACGATGTGATATGGCTGAATCCCAGGTATCTTCGACCCTTCTACTTCTTTCAGAAGGTTCTTAACCTCCCCGACAAACTCATGACTCCAGAACTCCTCAAGTGTCTCTCCTTCTTTTCCGTGGAGGAGATTGAACAGCTGCTGGTTGACCAAAAGGCAACTTTTGGTTACAAGTTATTAATGGTGGAAGGGGGCATTTTTTGACCTATATTTCTTATGTTTATGTTAGAATAATCCATCACGTAGGCCTGCTCAGCGTGCTTTGGCCCAAGAACTGACGCTCCTCGTCCATGGAGGTTCGTTGTGCATCTTTCTGCTTCTTATTTTACCCACTCCATTTATGCACTTCTTTATGTACAATTGAATCACTGCTAAAGCTATTATTGAGTTTATGTCATAAGGCGCCGTGATTTGTCTAGCTCATCGCTTGCTATCACTACGGGGTAGTTTGTGCATTTTTCTTCCACGATTCTTTTTGCCTGACCTACATCTGATTTAGAAGGTTCACCTTCTATATGGCAGTTTTGGAGAGTATTTTCAAATAAGTATTCGTTTATGTCGAAATCTATGTCTTTGTGAGATCCTATAATCTAGGGCCACTTGCAAATGACGGAGCTCTAAATAACTGATTTGGGAAAGTGTTGGAGAGTCACGGCAGAGGCGAGGATACATGTCCAAAAGGTTTACTAGATCAAATGGCTAAGATATTTTCATGGGATTTGTGGTCATTTGCAACCCTTAAATCTCCATTCTGTGTCGGTGCAGTTTCTAGGATAGCGACGTACTTTCTTATAGCTTTTACTTCATGAGGAATATGTTTTTTTTAGGCCATGGTTTCTACCCGATGCTGAATAAGCAGTGTTATTCTTAAATCAAGTATCACTGGGGCCGTTGGTAGTATTTCGGTTTTCTTATAAAAGAGCTAAACGGATTTTGATGTGTTCCAACATGTTGCCACAGTTGCAGCCCCCTATCGAGTCCAACCATGTAACCAAGGCATGGGGCTGTCCTATGATAGGCAGTATCCTCTTAATGTCTAATAAAACAGACAATTGCCTGCCATGATAGGATGAGAAGAGCTACGTTACAGGTCCCCACCATAGGGTTGGTCTTGTGGTTCTGGTTATTTCAAGGCGGAATCGGATCCTATAGCTTCTTTCAGTCAGCTCTTTATTTTACGCTCAATCCTGCTTTCTCCCAAAAACAATAATTTTCTGCACTTTTCAGGATTTTCAAAACTGCAACTAGGTGTGTTTCTGGTATGTCGTCCGGATTGCACAACGAAACCATGCTGCTACCCAAATGCCGTACTAAAGTTTAGCGTAAACACCGAACTCCATTGGGTGAGATTTTAAAAAATTGGTTTGATGTCAACCAACAATGCGCCCTCACGCCACTTTTTCTCCACTTAGGAATTTACTAGACAAACGCCAAATTTCCTCATATAAATACGGTTGTAGCCTTTATTTATCCATGGGATGCACCTTCTGTAATTTTCGAACTAGTGACCGCATTATCAGTCGGGAATCTACAAAGCTGTAATAGTAGTTTTAACATTAAACCTTCTCCTTCAGAAAAGCAAAGTGACCGAATGTGTTTTTGCTGTAATATCCATTTCATTTTGTCGCGACGGTAATTTGTAGTCGAAGAACTAATGGTGCGTCTTTGCAGCTGTAATATAAAAACTCATCTAAATGTGCTTAGTTTAAGAAGTGCCCGTAATCAATTTTTAGTTTGCTTATCTGTTACGATCCAGGACCGATGTCAACACGGTATTATGTGCCCTCGGTTCATAAACCTGTTGACTACCTTAAAGGTTTGGTCCAGTGGCGGAAAAGTAAAACTGGCTGGCCAAAGTGCGATCGTATCGTACTTGGGTCCCGGATGATATTACTGATTTTGATTCGAGTAAGAATGATTACTACTTTAATGACTATCGTAGAGTGTCCAGGTTTGTCTCTTCAAACGCATTGCTTTTAGAGCGTAATGATACACGAAATTTGAGTACCAGTTGAGGCGTTGCATTTTAACTGTAAAACGTCAGTTATCATCCATTGTACTCTGGTTTTGTTTAAACTGAGCAGAACAGACCTATCTTTTAAAGTGATTTTTTGTCTTTTTTAGCTTTCCATCTTACTTTTGACTTAGGCAGAGGTCATCGTTAGTTGAAAGAGTAATAGACTCTTCTCCTTTGAGATGAATACACAGGTTTTGTTTTTCACAACCGGTAACGCTTTGCGGCATCATTGTAGAGGCAATTAATAGTTGAGGAAGTGTCCATGGCTCTGATCTTACTTCTGTAACGTAAAGATGCATTTCAACTCTGGTTTATCCAGATAGGCCATCATAATCCTTTAAAAAGTGTGTTTCTCGGATAGAGGAGGTTCTCATTTGAAGGATAACTCCAAGGGGTCTCTGATCATGGCCTATACGTCATTACTCTTTAGTGAGCTATGTGATTGTGATGCTGCTCTTTTCATTTATCACAAAAGGAATCCTTGCATGACAGTCTGGTGGCGTGCGGCCTCGATTTGAAAATATGGAGGCTGAATTGTCAACCTCAAATCTGTAGATTTGAAGCAATACTATGCGCTTAATTTCCAACATTATAAATGTTTACCCCAAACCAGTCAGTTGGAGGTTTGTTTCTCTCTCCGACTACTAAAGTAAGTATCTATGACTCCTTGAGGCGTAACAACATGTGCAAATAAAATGATTTGTGTGTTACAAAGCTGATCTATCTGGTTTTTTAGAAGCTTGGCTTATATTACTGTTTCTTCGATTCTCACCCTACTCTTAACTCAGTTAGAGCAAATTCCTGATTGAATGTCTGGTAGAGTGGGATCACACCTTATCCTTGCAGCGGGTTGCCTCCAAGCAAGCGAATTAGCCTCTCGCGTTCTCTACGCCTCGAGCTCCATCAACACCACTCAAATGCTACCAATGTTAGCACTATCGGAGGGGTTGAGCCCCACAGAGCGCAACTTTTTGGTGGCCTGTTTGGCGCACTACACCGCGCCGCAGGAAGGTCCCTTGCCAGTTATTCACGACAAGGCACCCTCAGATGCGGGGCCCCTAGACCGCCTTCACGAAGTCCTCAAGGTTGCAATCTCCAGCGGGTGCGATTGCGGCATCGGTGTCTTGGTGCAAGATCGCGGGGTCACCCTCAATGGGCACCAGTTGCTTCCTGCCTCTTCTAGCGTCAAAAGTGCGGGCAGGTCCTGCTCGGACTGCACGGACCGTCGGTGCCTTCGACAACTCTTCGCCTCCTCGAAGGCAGCAGTTGAGGAGGCCTGGCAGGCGGCTGATCCTGCAACAGGCTTAAGCATCCTTCAAATTGGTGAGTTAACCTTTTCTAAGGCGCATTGACTTTAACTGTACCAGTTCATCTTTTTTTTGAACATTGAGGATGCATGACGGAGAACCTTTAACGGGATAAACGCAGTTCTTCTTCATACGCCTACAGCTTTAATTTAATGGAGCAGAAGGGCTAGAAACGTGCTATCATGTTTATTAGGCACAAAAGCTGTAACATTACAATTAAGGAAAGATACTTTTAAGAGCTGAAAGGAGGTGATATAACTTTTGGTGCATAAATTACCCCAGCTATTTTATTTCTGGAATTGTTAATTCTTTTCCTCCAGCCTCGGAGTCACCATTTCCAGAGATTACAGGGAGCTCATTGCAATTTGTATTGTAGTGCCTCGAGTCCTTTCTGAAGTTGTAGTATCCCGCAATAGTACGGAAGAACGTATATTACTGACGTACAAGAGAGCTGGAAGGCTGGTGACATGGTCCAAATGCCGTGCCACGGAGTGGAAATGCAACTTGTGGCGATTAAAGTGTCTGGGCAGTTAAAAACAGTTAAATAAAATATTGAATCATTTCAGTATCTCACACTGGACGCGGAAACGCTAGAATCAGTGAGCTAGGGCTATCCTCTAATAAGTGATAAGGACGTTATTCTATGTTTGCAATAATTATTACGTCGCATTATGCGTCAAGAGAGTAACCCATATGACAAGGGAATTTGTTTGGAAAGAGCGAACACAAATTTTGGTCGGGTTGTTCGACACATCAAAGGAATAACATTAATCAACTCCATACTTGAGGCTACTAGGATAAGGGAACAGTAGTTTCGAGTAAGAGAAGGGGAGTGAAGTTGAGCAAGTTGGGGTTATATGTGACTTACTTTTTCCTTTCCATTCTGTAACAATACATTGGCTAGTAATGCAAAGGTGTTTTGCTTTAACCTTTATCATATCCTCACGCTGTTTCGGGTCAATTTCATGAATGGGACGTATGTTGAGGGTAGTGTTTTTAAGAGGAACCGTGACTTTCAAGTCACTCTCGCGGGAAGCGTAGCTGTACGGAACTGGTAAAGCGATTTAAAAGAGTGAGATGTGTGCCTGCGATGTTTTGTTTCTTCTAGGCTTGAAGTTATCGTTTTTATGGTCTAAGTTAGTGGCACCTACCGTCACACTTGATCCAGACAATGCGGGTCATTTGTGACGAGAGCATGCTCCTAGTAATCTCATTGAAACGTTGGCTCGTCAACTATTTCCTCTCATACGTGTGTTCACTTTAGATTAAAAGTTGGATTGTCATTAGCCGGGAGATTTTTCTCATTTCCTTTTTAGGAAAACGCTTCGCTTGGTTTATCGTGCCTTTCGAGAAAGTCCGCAACTATTGAGGGAATACCTATTGTATAGTCACGGTTATAACTTCTTTTGAAATTTGTACAATAGGTGTGCGTTTGATATGCTTATTAATAATAACAACACAAACTAATGTTCCTTTGTTGTTTACATTATGTGTCCCCTTTTGTGGATAAAGGGTGCGGGTGATCCGTCGTGTATTCCACACTTTTCATTTTGTTATGCCCTACTTTTAACCTCTTTCTCGTGTCGCAAGCTTACAACCACCGAAAAGTCTATCTTGCTACTTTATACTCAGCGGTGGCGCCAAGGCCGTGAATTTGGTCGTGTTCGTTAAATCTCTGTCGTTGAATCTGTCTATCCGTTTTACTCTGCTCATTTGTTTCAAATCAGAGTATCTTGTTCGCACGGTGGACGTGCTGCTGAGTGTATTTGACCTCACTTCAGTTTTTTGCATCAAAGTCGTCAGGAGGCGACAATGCAAAAAACCGACGGTGCGCTATTTTTGCTATTCGCCAGTCGCTTCGTTAATTCTTTAAGCCCTTTGGGCTGTGTTAACTCATTCCTCATAATGGTCTGCCTCACTGCTTCTCGAAAATCCGATTGTAAAAGGTGGGGATTCAACGTAATGCAAGGCGAAATACTAGGGCATCTAGCGTTAACGCAACTTATGGTGAGGTCGCGGGAGTCAACGGGCTTGCCAATTTTGAATTATGACGGAGGTCCAAAACTAGTCGGAGTTACTGATTCCTCCTATGCGTGATAGTAGTTCCGAGGTGTTTGTTCAACAGCGTTTCTCTATATTTTCCATTCCCGAAAGTCTCTTGTATAAGGTGATTTCATCGCTTCAAATATATCAGGAATCGAACTGACGGTGCCTGAAGTCGACACTCGTATTTTTCATTGGGGATGCTTTTAGAGGTCCCTTTGGAAGGAAGTTCTTCCTACCATGCCGTGGTGAGTGCCCATTTGAGGTTTCGTGTGCAATAAAGCCCGTGGTTAAACAATACAGCTACACCAAAATTAGCATAAACTGGGGTAGTAAAGGTTTTCTTAACTCTAGCATTTCATTCCCACATGGTTACTACACTTAAAACGTCAAGAGTTTTGACGATTATTACGCTATCCACACAAATTTGTTATACAAATGCGTGATGCATACAACCACAGGGAAAGTACGCTCGTTTTGAAGTAATTTCCGCTCTCCGAAATCGCCTTAGTTATTCAACATATAGCAAAAACATACTTTGAACAAAACTGTATATTTTACATAATATTAATGAGGTCGTGAAGGTCCAGACTGGAACGTCAAGGGACCAGAACTACTTTACTGAGGATTAGAATCAGAGCTATATTGTAAACCGTGAGGCTTCCCTTTAGCAGAACTTCAAAGGTTATCCGAATCAAACGGATAGCACAAAGAAGATTAACCCACAACCAATTGTGTAAAAATAAGCGTCGCTTGCAAGCGAACTTCATCATTAATTGATTGTAGGTGACTTATATTTACTATGGAATAGTCCAAAAGTCGGAATCGCGCAGAAATTAACTGTTGGTGGTAATTTACTTTTTGGGCAAAAAGGTCGCAACTATATTATAGGAATCCCAAAGTAGCACCCCGAATCTCCCTGAAGTGATAAGAAGTCGTAGTAGAGCTGAAGAAAACACTACCAGCGTGCAGAAGAACTGAAAAGCTACTAGCAGGGCCCCAAGATCATGCCGCCTAAGGAAGCGCAATCTGTAAAGAAATAAGCACTGGAGTATTCAAAAAACCCCGTTAGATAAACTACGAAATCACTACGACTAGTTTGAAATTTTGAGCCTACGGCAGTAGGAGTGCACCGCCGATATCACCCACCTGGGTTCACCAAAAATCTGTGCTTAATTTTTGTTAGCTTTCTGCTTTGGCAAAAGACCATGGCTGATGCAACTAGTATCGCCAACAACAGACCTGGTGGCCCCCAAAACCAAAGGTAATGCAAATAATTAAGCAGCATCGCATGAAACACGCGGCAAACACTGTTTTCTAACCCACACACTCGTAACATTGTAATCAGAAAGAAAATAGAGCTCATTGCTTCCAAGATATAACATTGTTACTCTGCAACAACCACAAATCGTGGTCATTGAGCCGATGGCGTGCATTGGTGGGATGAAGACCGTACTCTTGGTATTGGATACTTTTAAGTCTTACACATAATACAGTTGGTAATTAATTGAGATTTCACTGCTCATATCAAGCACTGCTGAATTCTATGCTAATTTGTCTCTGGTGAATTTTGTTCTTAATTAAATTGGGGCAACCTAAGGACTATGCATAGCATAACGTGATAGGGCTTTGATTATGACCACTTTATACCTTAACAGCTAAAGTAAGCTCTAGAAGTTCAAACTCTGATAAGCAAACATTTTAGCCGCATAACTGGAGAGCAACAGTTCTTAATACCTCTTTATCGAAAAAGTACAGCTTGATTAGGTTCACACAAATAGCTAAAAGTCCCATATAAGTGATATGTAAATCCAGCTTTGAAGGGCAAATATTTTGCAACCTACCACATCTTTAATTTCTCTAAAATATGCATTTAAACGCGTCGAAGGTCGCGTGAACGGATACGAAGTCATGCCATTGGCTTCGGAGCTCGAGAGGATTTTGGAAAGCGGTGTTAAGGCCGTAATTCCTAGTCGCTTGGTGAGAACCTTTGTGCCCCATTTTTCGGTAGTTGCTGAAATCGTTAAATATTCTATAGGTTCAAAAACTTCTGCAGTAATTTTTGCCAAAAATACACTTGCAGCTCAAATCCTTTTGTATAATAAAGGGTAATGTATAACCTTGGAATAACAGACAATTTAATGAATCGATGGTATATTTTGAATGGTTTGTTGTCCTATTTGTGTTTATGGTGTTTAAGAATTTCGCGTAACGTATTTGCGCAAATGCATGTTTACAACTTGGAACAATACGTAATATCTGTGGTTTAACATAAAGCTGTCGGATTTTTTCACGAGATATCATTAATAAAGAAGCATAGAAATTGAGTTGAACTGTACTTTATCAGCCTTCACGTACAATACCACTCATTGATCGATGATTTTATTAATTATTTTCCTTCACATAGATTGACCAAACAGTAACCGCACTTCCTAATGGCATCAAAATTTCTGGTAGCACATTTACCTATTCGGGACGACTCAATGTGTTTGGGTTCGGAAAAGCAGCTATGGGTCTGGTAAGGTGAGATTGGCTCTCCCATGCGCACAATATTAACCCGTTTTAGACAAACGACCAAAATTTTGGATTCTCGAGTTGATGCCGTCGTGTGCTGTATACCTCAACCCACTGATAGAGAATTGGCCGATTCTCCCGAGTGCGTTCTTTAGTTTTGCGTTTTAAAGTCTTTAAACAAATTGCATAAACACCAAGTCCTTCAAATATAGACTCTTTTCTGACGCTGATATCAAATCCGCGAGTCGTACCAAATCAAAAGTGTTTACATTCTATGGCCCTCGCACTAACGAGCCAAATGAAGAGGTGGTCAAGTCCTCACTGAAGATGGCTAAAATTGCTGCTGAAATGGAGGCCGGCGACCTCCTACTTGTCTGCATCAGTGGTGGTGGGTCGGCACTATTAACTCTGCCCAGTCCAATTGATCCCACTGTGTCTCCTTGCAATTTCTCTGCCAAGCGCTTAAGCCTGGATGCTATTGTTAGAACGTCAAAGCTCCTTTCTCTCGAAGGAGCGGCCATTCAAGAGGTTTGTCTGATTTCATATTTGTTTTGTGCAGTTATTATAATCTGAACACCACTCTGTTTTTGTTCTCAAATAGCTCATTTCATTGGTTTGTCCCTATCTGCTTTGCATCCCTAGGTAAATCTGTTTAAGCAACTTTCTAAAAGTCCACCTTTGGACTGTTAAATTCACAAAGGCTACCTTTAAAGTATCTCTCGGAGTAATTTTTCTTGCCTTAATGCGTCACCAAAGATACTTTTGATGAGTGACTTGCAAGGGTGGTATCACCTGCGCAATGTCCCAGCAGTACTTTGGTGTGGTACCGCGTTTTGTGTGAGAAGAATCAGTCTGGTTTTCGTTGAAATCGATCAGGAAGAAAGTTTTTATCCATACAGGGTTACTGAGTTGATACTAGTTGACCTGCGCTTTATGTAATTGGGTAATTTAAGGACTAAATCGACATTGTCTCTGCATGCATGTCCATTTCCGATTATTATCTAGCGATTGTGTGAAAATATACCTTTCAAAATTTTCACGAAAAGAATTGAATATGCACAAAAGTTTGCATAAAATATCATTCTCTGTGCTTCAAAGCTAAGCTGAAAAAGAATAGGCCGTAGTGAGCTAGATTATTTGCATACGAGAACTTGTACTTTAATTATATACTTTGAGGAAGGTTAACTTTGGTGGATTTTCTAGGAAGGGCTATGCTGTTCGGATCATGCATTGAACATTCTTAAACACTGATCTCACAGCATTCTTTCATTTTAACTTGATTAGGTAGTAAAATACAATACTCCAATGCTTGGGATTTATGCGGTGTAACTGTGCCGTATTGTTAGTGAATTTCGGATGCAGTCTTCGGTAGAGCCCTAATGGCATTAAAACAGGGGCCTTTCTTCGTGGTCACATCACTAAATATCTGTTATTGAGTTCTCAGGCACCAAGTGTGTGTGGGAGTTTTACTATCCCCATAGAGATGATGCGATAAATGGCATACATTTTGTGATTGATATGTAGTTGAACAGCGTTCGAAGTTGTCTCGATTGCATGAAAGCGGGTGGTTTGGCCCGCTTCGCTGCTCCAGCCCAGGTTGTGGGTCTCATTCTCTCCGATGTGATTGGCGATCCGATCCGTTTCATCGCCAGTGGGCCGACTTACGTAGAGACAGAAAGTCTCAATGGAGTCTCGCCATTTGACAGTGCTCTTTCCACCCTTGATAAGTACGGACTCCGTGACAAAGTGAGTTTTAGTTACTTCGCTTGAAGGTCCCTTAAATTAATATTAAAGCCTACCTTCGTTGGCTTGATGAAACGCAGTATTTTGGTTTAATTGTCAAAGTCGTCTAGATTTCTCCTTTTATTTCCCCCAACTTTTTATTCGCATCTAAGACCTAAATTCACATCCTTTGTGGGAGTAGCTAAAGCCTTGCGATGAAACTACCTTCAACGAAATAATTACCTCGGAATAGTGAGCACGAAACCGAACCCCCCATAAAAATGAAGGAGCGCTCTTTGTATTCAAATCAGATTAAAGCTATTTGTTAAAGTCCTCCATGGGACTGACTCGACCTCACTTTGTCTTAAGGAGTAATCACCAAGCACCAAATTTCTACATTTTGAATATCGTGCAATCCATCCATATGCGAATTTTCTCCACAAATAAAAAAATTTATTGAACTAGCAAAGACTGCCCCTTTTACATCCTTCATGGATATTCAGAAGCACTTTTCACAAACTATCGTGCATTTACGCACAGGATTTTGAAACACGGGTTAATTTACAAAACTCTTAAGCACAAAGCTGGTTTTGGCAAATATGAACCGTGAAAGCCATGAAGATTGCTGATATCGATGATTGCCGATAGGTATTGCAGATGATAGCAGATCATTTGTCAACGGTCCTCATTTAGATCAAACTAATTAGCTCCATTACACTTTTTAAGAAGGAGTCCAGTACTTACATTGGGCAAGTGTTGAATTTTCGGGATTCAGAATTTTGATTGTCAAATTCCCCATCTAAAAAGAACGATTCGATAGCGCTAAAAATACAAATTAATCGGGCAAATTACTTGTCTAGACTAATTTCTGCCTTTCGAGCGACACAATTAAAGTCATTAACACGACTCCTTGCCCACTTTTTTGCTTAGATTCCGGTGGAGGTGAAGAATTTTCTCATGTTACGGCGGGGAACTGGGACAAATCCTTCCGTAGTGGAACCAAGGCCAGTCAACCACATCATCGGCAGTCTGTCAATGGCTCTAGAGGCGGCTGCACACGATGCCGCAAAAGTGAACCCCTCCTGTCTACCGTTGAATAGCACTGTCTTGCAGCAGGACATCTTCCGTAGGACCCCTGTGGAAAGCTTTGAGTTGGTTCTCTGTCAAGTGTTGCCCTTACTCTCACTAACTGAATCAGATAGTTCAGTCAACGTAGTCGGATGCACTGTTTGACTAGCACACTCGCTAAACTAAAAAGTGGCATTATAAACGAGTATTTATCCTTTACTTCGGATTTGCGCTTTTTACAAATTTAAACTTCCTCCAAACCCAAAATATTGCATTCTAATCACCTAGCGTATTAACACAGAGTAATAATACAAACCCAGTTTCGTAGATTGAATTACCTTAATGAACCAATTCCGCAGTAATTTCGAATCTTTTAGGCTTGAGATAAAACTGTTTTTACTTTTGGAAGAAATATGACGAATCCTTCCATATTCGTTTCAGATGCATCCTACCAATCATCCTCACTGACGCAATAAATGGAGACATGACCGAAAGAGCTATCGCCATCGCCGATCTATCGTGGGGGCTTCGACGACTTATTCAGGTTTTCCTGAAGAAACCCGAATGTACATCGAGACACGTCACTGAAATGATGGTACGCATGTATGAGTTTACTTTGCTTTGTTTAATATGAGTTCATCCATAGTCCACAAAGATTCATCTAGTTAGATAGCAAAATGTATAATTCATACTGGACGTTGATCTACAATTTGATCAGAGATTCGACAGCTACTTTCACATTTACAGGGAGACCGTTTAAAAGCTGCGCAGAAGCGCGTGACCGGCAGGAAGGAGTACTACCGCGATCTCGTGCACGCTTGCTACCTGGTGGCTAAAGTTGCCAGTGGTCAGCTGCCTTTGGAGGGAATATCAAGAGGTCGCTTTCTCAGCGGTGTCTGTCTCCTCCTCGGTGGAGAAGCGACAGTCAAAGTCGTTGGTGAGAGAGCACAAAGTATCAACGGTGGGCGCTGTAGTCACGCGGCTCTCACTGCCGGTGTGCACTGGTTCGACCTCCGCACTGATCAGTCCTCACCGTCACCACCGCCACCTCATCCACCCGTCTCCGTCCACATTAGCCTCTTCGCCCGAGCTTCCGACGGTCTAGATGGTCCTACGGCGTTTGGGGCGGGCGCGTGGTCAACTGAGGAGATGATCAGGGACGCGGAAGAGGCTAAGATGGCGAGACAATGTCTGGCCTCTGGTGACTCATATGGCTTTTTCGTGCGGAGCCAGGTTGATGCAGATAGAGGCCACTTCTTGCCTGCGCGTCTCACCGGCACTAATGTCATGGATCTCTTTATGTGCCTCATTGGTGTCTATGCCTAGGGCACGATCGACTTTCACCTGATCTACATAACTGGTATCGCTAATGAGAAATTTTCGTCTTTACACCAAGCTTTATGTGACAAATTGAAGCTTACTTCATTTTAGGTTTATTGACTTCCTGCTACATGGAACGTTAACCGAAAATACAAACAATTTATCATCGGCAGATCGGAATGTCGATTGGGAAGGGAAACTCTCTGGGCTTAATGTTATTTCTTTACGAGTCTTTGATCTGCTGGCTCTGAACGCCCAAAACAATGAATACCGATTTTTGATTGAAAAGTTCGCTTTTAAGACCCATAAATTTGTAAATTTGAAAAGATGAAGAATGCAGGTGAGCAGGAGAAGGGAAATTAGTGTGCTAAGAGGATAGTGGAAGAATGACATCTTAATACTGAGGTGTATCAACAGAAAAGTCTAAAGATTTTACATTAGAAGTATCGAAAATGGTAACTGTCCCGTCCCTGCTGCCCACAGCCATTAGGGAATCTCTACAAAAAATATGTAGTAAATGGAATATAACGTATATAAAAGACGATGTCAGATGGAACATGAGCTATATCTTTACTAATCAATGATATGAAGGAGTGAAGGAAGTGTAAGGAAAGCTTTTTGAGTTTCGAATGATGAAGCTTTAGCCTCTTAGTCTAAAGAACACTCAAATCTTGCTTCGTTCCACTATGGTTGTATCTTTGTTAAACCTGGTGCAAAATATTTAGGCGATTGAAGTTATTTGTTGTCCTCAGGAGTTGACAGCCTGGAGACATATATGATACCATTTCTAGTCCAAATATCCCGTCAAACCCATCAAATATGTTCTTTGTGCGTAACAGCTAATAAATACTTTCCATCATTCCTTCTCTAGTTTTACAATTTTCTCATGACCTCGGCCCCCAAATACGCGCTCACATGCGATGGTGAAAAATAAAAAGCATTCTGTGGAAGGAAAATGCCTTCGTAGATGAAAAATGTCATGTCGGCGGGTGTATGGCCTGGCAGACACAATAAAATTTTGAAAAGTTTCTGACTTTAACATTGATTAAACTGGGCACTTAAAGACCTAAATTCATAAAGGTTTGTGCTCATAACGGGATAGTTCTATACACGTTTGAGCACATAAATGCACGCAGCACTAGTAATTATGAGTAAATATATTTATACTCCGATTTAGGAATAAAATGCGGAGTTAATTTTAATCACTACTGTTTCAAAATAAATACGACTGCAGAGGAAATCATCATGGACAAAGTTTTATGAAGCAATACACCATTCATGATGAAACGATTTCATGATCCAATTTATCAATGCCAGATCGAATTCTGAGGAAAACTGGAAATTATCTAGAACTTGGTGAGATAGCAGCAAAAAACCACAGGTATTTTTAGGCCTTTCTGTCTACCTAGAGGTGGGGGAAACTAAGGATGAAAGAATCTGATGGATCTATTAACTTTGGAAAGGAGTAAGCATATTCATGCAATCAAATGATCACTTTTATTCCTTATTCTGTTTAAAACTGAAGGTAGTCGGCATCACTCACACGCCATCGCTAGAGGCCATACACATGACGGGGTTGGCAGCGCTCGCATCTGTGCGGCATTGCAGTACGCAACGCTTGGTGGACACAAAAACCTCGCCCTCGTTGCTATCACCGCTGACGTCGCTGCCATAGCGGAGGTCATAGACCGTGATCGTACCGCGCGCGGAACCGCAGGCTAACAGTGATCGGTACTGATAACTGCGAGAGGATGGACTGTGAAGGAAGTACATAGCAAAGATCTGGCCCTCCTCTGTACCCAGCGTGTAGATACGGGTACGTTCGAGGATGTTGTATATCTACAGCGGAGGAATATCCGCGTAAGTTGTTTAGACTGCCATGGAGGCTTTTCCATTCTTTCTCAATCTTATCCAAGTGATGGTGGTGGTAAGAAGCCGTGCTGATGACTCTCGAGCCTTTCCAGTGCTTGTAGTAAAGCAACACCCTAAATCTCATGTCACATGGCTTCTCCTAGGGTAAGTCGATCACCACGTAATTGTAGACAAGCAGGAGACGAGTATCATACTCTGTTAACCCTTTTAGCTCCTGCACGAAGTTGTGACAATAGCCTATAAATTACCGAGTAAAATTATTTGAAATCTAATACACTTGTGTGAAACATTAGTTCACCTAAAAACTACTTCCTAAAAGGCTCACACGGTCTGGCAACAAGCTTCAAAGCCAAGTTCAATTTTAGTGAACTGTTAAATAATTTTTTTTACAAAAGCTAATTAAACTTAATGAATGATAGGGTGGTTTTGTAAAAAAATGACAATAAAACCTAATAATTGTTGAAGGTACCGAACTTACTCAGCATTAGAGACTTAAGTCTAGAGTGGCCTTTTACGTCATTACGCCGTCAATGTTTAAGGAACGGAGTGCTCGCTTCAACAAAACTGAATAATAAAATGAATAGATGATACCAAAGGCGAGATTATCACGTCACTTTTTGCCAGAATACTTGTTTTCATGAAGTGAAAAATATAAAACCAAATTACAATAACAAAACCTTGAACTTCGAATAGCACATACTGTTGGGTTTCAATGAATACAAACCCAGAGTAGCACAAAGTACCACCTACTCACCATGCAAAATGAAATTATGAGGCTACTAGGATATCATAAGGAGGATGATTTACATGAACACCAGGAAAGGCTCCACTGACGGTAGCAAGGTTTCGGTCGGAGAAACTCCAGGCCACGCAGTGGATAGGCGCGAAGTATCGTGCCAGAACATACTTAACCGGTGATGCAAGCGCGTTTGTGAATTCAGGACCTTAAAGACAGCGGAAAACACTCACAAGTATGTCAGCATTTAAAAGCTTAAAATATGGGCTCCCATGCTAACCAAATTGACTCACCAGAGGTGGAAGAAGTCCAGTGGAGCACCTCGAGATGCGCTATCAGCACTCCGCCGCTCTCAGTGCCGAGGAGAAAGAGAGGGAGATGAAGCGGATGGCCAAGGTTCGTTTCTGTAGAGTGCGGCGAAAACGTCGCTGTCGAGATTCCCACCGAATGCGTAGCACCCTCCGACCCGAGGCCCTCGCTGCTTTTGCTGCAGGCATTGACATCTCTCAGTGACCCGCTCGATTGGTCCTTTCCTGTGACTTGGTAACTTCAGTCGGAGGAGAGTAATGAATTAATGCAATTCGAAATTGCTCCCCATTCAAAGCAATTTCTCATATGTATTTGATAAAGGATCATTCATATATCGATTTCGTACTGATGGATATGTTTGAACCGGGCTTTCTTGCAGGAATACCGGATTTTATTTAGCAAAATACCAAAAAATTGTCAGTTTACAATTTTCATGAAATAAATTTAGCATTTTATGCTTAAAAGGTGTAACTTCCACTTCATCGAATTAACTGTATTTCTACCGAAAATGTGCGGTTTGATACTAAAAAAGACATTTATTTTATGAATATTGTAATATCAGAGGAATCAGGTGCTGAGTAGAGACCATTAGCACTTACGTACCAACCAAAGTAATTCCCATCAAATACAACAACGTTATATTGAGTTCTCAGTCAAAAAAATACAACCAAATGCTTGGAACAAGTTGCGGTGCAGTTATGAGAAGACAACGGTGATGCAATTTGCGCACCCTTTAAAAAACTAAACCGAACTAGAGGTATGATTTGAAGTGTGTACAGAAGGACATGTTCGATGTAAACACGGCGTGAAGTATGTCTGCCGATGCTCTCCGACCAATGAAGCTAGATTTGGCAAATTTTTCCTAATAGAAATGCGCGTGGACACATTTATGGAACGTACATTCTCACCGGCTTCAAACTGAACACCGATGAATGCATCTTCTGAAGGTTCCAACAAATAATTCGACCATCAGCTCCAACTGTCACCAGGTGATGTTCCGTGGTGAAGCTAGAGGTGTAGGTGTTGAGGTCCTTTTGTGAAATCCAAAAGATCCCGGTGACCGAGTCCTGATGCCCCCCCTCAATGCAGCCACATGCGGCGACACGACTGTCACCTTCCTTTGAGAGACTCCAAATGATAAGTTCACCTGCATACAGAAATCTATGCAGAACTTTTATGATAGCAGTGACTAAAAAGTTCTTATTTTCATTTCCAGGATAGATTAAAACCCTACCCATTCAAGACTTGCATAATCTTTGCTTTCATTCGACTCTAACTGGAAGCAGTCATAGATGTCTATTTTACTAGCATTCCTGTATCAAATTTTATCCAGATGTTATGAATTTAGTGACACACAAGAATTTAGGCCATTTTTTCTCCCTGAGGTGTCATAACTATGTATATTTATGACCATTTGCATGCGTTTTCACAGAACTTCAAAGGTCGCTATGCAAGCAAGCATCTCGTCAATGGCAAAATATTTATTTCTAAAAGGAAATTCATAAGTACTTGGATACTGGATACTTAATACTGGTGAATGGGAACAGCAAATTAATAAAAACAATAGGCTCGTTTACGAAAGACGCAGATTAATCCCACCAGAAACGGTTCCCCCGGCAACTAGAGGTGCGTCCTCGTTGCAGAAAGCCATTGAGCTTACACAGCAATTAGTTTCGAAGATGTAATCAGGTTTTACGGGATCAACGTGACTTTTGGTTACATTCCATAGTGCTAGGTACGCCGTATGCGTGCACCAGTTGACATGAAAGTCCTGCCCATATCTGCGGTTACCTGAGTTAAGGCGTGAAAAGGTGGCAATCACAGGAAAGTAAAAAATGCAGAAAGGTATTCCTTATAAATTGGTGGTAGTACGTTTTAGCAACAACTTAATAAGCACTACAACTAAAGGAGTTATTGTAGTAACCTCTATCTGTGGATATTAGCGGAACCCTGCGATTAACTTGAATACAATTTCTCAAGGATACGAAACGGCCACCACGGAGCCGGTTGAATTCCACGCAACATCGATGGAACATAACTGCTAGCGTTTCCTAAATGGCATTTTTTTAGCATGGGGCTTACTTTCAATGATTTGGGGGCATAGTTTAGTCGGAGAATTGGTTCGGAAAGTGCTTCGATGGGTTCATAAGTGTCTTTGACATACCTATCCCAAGCTTTGCTACGTAAATTTTGTTCTAGGTGTGTGCAAATGATAGGAGTGACCCGATCGAGAAACTGGTGAAGAGCAGTCTCATCACAGAAAAGACCCTCAATTCTACTTTCCTCAGTAGCGTAATCATTGGCGTACACCTAGGACACTAGTATAAATAATCAAAGTGACCGACTAGAGTAGATCGGTAGCGTCGGCTTTGGTTTCCACGATGAACGACTGAATACGGATCAGTTTGCAAAATTTGGGAGGTGGAACTGGAAGCAGAACGATTATATGACTTCGTATACATATTACTAGGTATTTGTGCAAAAATCGAATAGAATATTTTAAGCGTGGTCCTGTATTTTGCAGATCATTGAAAGAAATACTTACATCAGAGTCTTAACTTCGTTACTTTAAAATTAATAAAAAAATAAACAACCTTTTCTTTGTTATTTCCGGAGGTATATCTATAGCAAAAGGTGACTGGTCGACTAGAGGCATTTGACGACAACCTATAGACAGGCTAGTCTTTTGAATCGGTACTATTATTGTTTGTCACCTGCCTCACCGTAATAAAAAGGCGGGTATTTTAAACGGTACTTTGTCGACTAATTTAGGAAGAAATCAACTTACTACACATTTTAACAGATGAGAAATGTTGGTTGCATACAAAAATAGATGTGCAACTTATACTAACCCCTAAGGGGCTTGAAGGTAGATGAAAAATAAATGTTAAATAGCTGCTCGGTCCCAAAGAGAAGAAAACCTTCATGATTTTTTTGCCCATTTTTGGTTTAGGATCAGCTTATCACATGTGGAAAACATAGCAAATTTAAGTAATTGACTTACAGTTGTCATTTAGGCCCAAATTCATATCCGACGAGTAGGTTTGTAAACTACTCTGCAAATAAGGACACGTAGAAGGGCATTATTCACAGTTTTTTTCAGGATTGATATGCATTCATGGTTAGGAACTGCTAAAATTACTCACTGCTCCTTTGTTCCAATACATAGCTTATATCATGTCGTTCCTTCCAAGATTGCTAATGCTGTTCACCACCCATCAGTTGTGTAGTGCCCGTATATGGTGCTTAAATGAAAATTCAACTTTATCAGCACTTTTATTATTTTATGTTGTTAGTTCAGCGACCGCCAATTTCTAGTGCAACCTTGAGATCTCCTACCTCGTGTGGGTTTTTCGATAGGTATTCGATGTGTTGTCTTTTGTTTTACCCATAGTGCACTTCCCCAGAAGATGAAACGCTGCGTCATGGAGCTGCGGTCGAAAGTGTTTCATGTTGTAATCCTCGTAAGGTGTGACTTGAGTGGACAATAATGGTACTTTTGGAAATGATGACCGTCTGGTTTCTGAACGCCAGTACCAAGAGCTTACGGAAGCCTTAGGCGCCACTCTGCCACTCCGAGGCATGAAAATATATGTATGTGAAGTTGTTGCTGCACATATGTGAGATGTGGAAATCCGTTGAGCCTTGCCTGGAATGCGGAATGTTGAATGCATGTGCATTGGCTACTTTAGCTTTTCCCATTGTATTTCCTATTTTATGTCTATTGAATTGGAAATTCTGTGTCCATCTGGTCCGCATTTTATAATTTTGACAGCAAAATAGCTTACTTGGAATTCCTGTGTCATTTTATTTCTGTGCCATGGGGCATTCACAGTTAATGATGACTATTTTGAAGGAGATCATTTTTGGTTTCAAATTGTCGCTACGCGAGATTGATTGCTGTTCTTTCGCAGTGTCAGTATGTCATCAGCTGAAAGTTCATTGACTCTACCTACTGCAATTGTGTTTTGAGTATTTAAATGTGCGTAATGGTGTTACAGGAAACTGCTTTAATTTGCTGCTCATTTAATAATTAAGAATGTGGCTAATTGAAGTCGCTGCCGATTGATTATTATGCCCAGCAAGTTAAGGACGGATGGTTTGCATCTGCCTCATCAGGTAGCGGTGCTACCCTCCAATGCTTGAAATCCACTTTGACCTTTTCAGCCTTTATTAGATGTGCTTGAGCGCATCTGTTCTTGGGTCGGCTAGCTTTTTCCTCCCTATGCTCATAAGCAGCTTTATAGTCTGGTCGTGAGAAATTCAATGGCAGATGTTTTGTTGCAGATTACCGTTTATTGTATCATCCAAATCTAAAAGAAGACAGGATGCAGTTGCCTGGATTCAAATCCGATTTCAGAATCAAAGAAATGAATTAGAACGGTAGAATTAAGAGCCCTATTTATTCTCGCGACAGCAGAGCTTTCCCCAGGTAGCGTTCATAAAATAGTGTTTGGGTTGCGATAGCTGGCGTTTTGTTGTACTCGTTGGGAGTCACTAATTCAATTGCATAGAATTGCTGCATTTGCTTTCACCCAAAATGCAAAGAGTCCCTCTTAAGCGCCAGTCGTAAAAGTAGAATGACTGAGAGAGGGGAAATGCCTTCGATCAGTAAGTGAAGAGAGTGGAGCAAATGATTCTTCCGGAGGACGTCACGTAGTTGTCAAGCATAAACCTTCAATTATGGGAATAGGTTCAAGTTCGGTGGTTTCGATCAACATTTCCCACCATCGCAGAACTGATTAGCAAAGGTTCTCAAGGGGAAAAATCTTTTCCGGAATTTCGACTAGAAAAAGATGAACGGGTGGAAGACGGATCAGATGAATTTCATCATTGGTATAATGCAAATGTACCTAGATAATGCAGGTAATCTGGGAAACTTCTCGACCACCAGACATTTTGTTCGCCTCGGTGAAGCTTACTAATAGATACTTTCAGTCAGCGGTCATAGTGGTTGTAGATGCATCACAAATGCAGAAATAAGGTCCCACCAAAGGGGTATTCGCTGCTGATTGTCCTTGATACTCCTCTCGAGTGGTTTGATACCTGCTTAACTGTACAATTGCCTACAAGGCCTTTCCATTCTCCCTTCACTTTGGTGGCATGACCTAACCATGTTAGTGGCTTCCCATTCCTTCTCCTAGTAAATAGTAGATTTACCTACATAACGATACGACTTCAGGAAAGATTCCGGGTTCTCCATACTCATGTGCACGCCGCTGTTCATCGAAGAAATGCGGAGTGTTGAAAAACACCAGTTCTCAGGAGTTCTGATGCAGTGCTCTTGTATGCTTCCAAACACCATCATACTACAACTTTAAGTAGCTAAACCTGGTGAAAATTGACCCCACATTGCTACACTTCAGCGTAAAACCTAAACACAGCACTTTAATTATAGTCACCCGAGATAAACATATTCTTCGCGATTCCATTTCGTAGATTTTCGTCTATTTCTCCAGGTTTATTTTAATATACCTTTTTTTAAACTGGTTACAAAGGGCGTGTGCTTATCATCCATCTTTTAGTGGCATAAGGCCCGCATGTTATTGACGCTGACCTCAATCCTCTTTTAGCTCCCACTTGCCCGACGGCATGGTGTCACATGAACAACACGCTTCAAAACATGGGTGAAACAGGTTCACTCCACACTTCTGTCACAAGACGTCAGGACAACAACCAATCACACATATCGTAAGCTCCCATTGGCCAGAGAAATCCAGGTTCAACTTCTTAGTTCACATTGCCGAAGTCGTCGTTCCGTTTCCTGCTGAAGAACAGGACCATGGCAGGGAAGGGTCGTAAGATTGGAATTCCTGTGGACGGCAGCGATAACTCCAAGAAGGCCATCTACTGGTACTTGGACAATGTGGCGGGCAAAAATGACTATGTGGTTTTCATCCATGTGCAGGAAATTCTCGACCTTCCACTTTTTCATATCAAATCTGGACTGAGCATTCCCTCGGATCAGTGGATGAAAGCTATTAATGAAAGGTGATTCGCTGTCATATTTGTGCATATTTCGTGTATATCTTTACTAGAATTTAAATTTGAAATGGTATCTTTGCTTCGAAGGAGAATTGTAAATTACTCAGGCGCCAAAACATACTGAAGTCATTGTGGTGAATTTGAGTAACATGGCAAGAAATCGAAAGAGCTGACAATGAAGTTGGACTACCTCTAGGGAGATTTATGCGCTAAACTGGTGTTCGACCCCCGGGAAGCCTAATATGTTTGCGAAATCAAGATGGAGATTTAATAGGTAAAATGAACCTCGTGCCTTAGAAAGAGTATGAAGGAACTTTGTGTCCTTCATAATTAACTCAACGATGAATTCGACCCATGCTTCCGAAGAGCATATTCTGAAGAACTCTACATTTGCGTGAGGCAGCGCTACTGCTGGTTTTGAAAGAGAAGCTACTGCCACCATTAAAAATTCACGCGAGGATGCTAGTTGGTGGATACTAGTAAAAGTTTTCAAGCCAATAAAATTGACTACAGCAAGGCAGAAAGTAGTTGGAAGGTGGTTCACACAACCAGTGATAGTTATCATGATATGAAAAGAAATTTTGCCGAATCCGTTGAGGAATCGTCTTCTCAGCAGACCGTGACACCATGGGTATTAATTGGTACTTCACGAAAGCACAACGAATCTTCCACCACTTTACTGCCCTTCGATTTTAACATTCAAGTAGGAGCCCTTCAATTCCAAAATGATGGGGACAGGTTCGTTTAGAACCATAAATGGTATGACAAAACAGATTTTTTGGCTACCACACATGCATTCAGCCAATCAAGGCAATGCAAAGGATTTTCAATGAACGTTCTTTTCAATCAACGAACGTAAACTACGCTAGGCGATAGGAATGTGAAGCCTTGGTGCCTTTTACCGAGCTATTTCGGCAAAATAATAAATTACACTAGAGGAAAGTTCAAAAAAGCTACACTGCTTAACGCCCCTTAAACACCACCGGTTCAAGCACTCAATTCCTCTAGTGTGTGCTCACCTCATCTATCCTTTCTTTGCTAAATCTTATGAGGTTTGACGCTTACCTTCTTATTTGCGATCAGAGTAAGTAGCAATGGTATTTATTGCCTCTGGAACCAGTGTTTTGGTACTCTTTGCTCCGGTTAATGTAACATTAGTTTGTTATTTGAATTTAAGAGCTTACTACTTGCCCCAATGCATGGTATTGAAAAGTTATTGCAGTAGCAACCAAGTTCAGTAGTCTGAGTTGGTCGGGTTTTTATTGTGAAGCTACTAATATTGAAGTCGAGAAGAAAGCATTGCTTGAAGCGAACAAATAAGACGGTTTTGCAATGAGAAAGCAGTATAAGGTCCTTTTAATGTGGTTAATTTTTTTCTCAAATTTAGGATCCAATTAGATGAAAAAATAAGCACGGAGGTGGTAGGAATGTGCCGAACAAAAAAAATCCCCTGCGACTACGTTACAGTGTCGGATAAACGTCCGGGCGAGGGAATTATCTCAATAGTGAATGACCTAGAGATTCAGCTGATCGTCATGGGGTCTCGGGGCCTAAGCACCATTCGACGCACTATCCTTGGAAGTGTCTCCGATTACGTTTTGCATCACTCTCAAGTTCCTATCTGCATTGTTCCCCCCGAATATACGCCAGCGTCTCCCACTTGTCCCTAGACTAACCAACTAACAAGTTTGGACCCAATTTTCCTTAGGCATGATTTTCTGTGGCATATACAAGTACCTTACTTTCTATTTCCCCTTTGCTATATTAATCAGAGCAAGTGATAAAAAGGTTGTGAAATTTCCATTCATATTACTAATAAGTAATCAAAAGCGATAGCCCTGGTTTAGGAGAGAAGTAAACACAACAAAGCTTTATGCGAAATTATTTACAAGTGTCATCAGAGCGAGCTGCAGCTTAAATAAGCATTAGGCAAAAAACACATCCCTGCCTGTTTTATAATTCCTTGAAAAACATTAAAGTATCCTGAGTTGGTCACAGGCGTCTTTCAGTCTAGATGACATCCATAATGACCGATTACCGCGGAAAGCACAGGTAATCTCTTGTAAACGTTAAATTGGCTCCGATTATGAAGGCTGCACACATTCAGAGCGGTTCAGTCCCATGCGTAAATCAGGCCGGACGAAACTGATTGGACGAAATCTTGACCTCACATCTCCTCCTCGGCTGATCGAAGAGCGATTAAACAACGCTGCCCTTATTACTTGCAAAATCAAGAATCCGATAGTAATTCCTCACTTAAGCGTTTCGATAACCTCTGTTTTGAGCACCTGGCTGGAAGGATCCTCCGGATGCAACGAGTCCTAATGGTCATAACTTTAGCTCAAAAGCGCGTTTTTTCAAGGATTAACTGTGAAATAGCCCAGAGGGCAAAACTTTGCCTCAGGCAGCTACAAGACTTGACCGCTCTGTAACGCGCGTCCCACTGACCAATCGCCTTACACCCTGCAACTTACGACCACGGCGATGAACCACTTTATCAGAACACAAATGAAAAATGGACTTTAGCACTCCCATCACCTTTTATAATTTTTTACATCTAGCCGATATTGCGAGGTAACCTTCAGTGGTTATGAGGGAGTTATTTAATAAACCACTTTTCATTTTTTTGTAGTCCCCCAGACTTATTTGGAAATCAGGCAGGCAAAAGGCTCCACAGAGACCACTTTATTACAAGTAAGCAAATTCCAAAATGAAAGAGATGTAATGCTAATCTAGTTGAATAAACAGACTTTTTTTGAAATACCTGATGAATTTAAGGTTCATTTGAGGTTGTCGTGCGTTCTTCTGACGGTGTGACCAGTCCACTTACAACCGGGGCAAGTAGATTGAGGCTAAGTGTAAATTGGGGTTTTATGGCCCAAAGTCCAGGAGAAAAAGGACTTTGAAATGTGGTTTTGTAGTGAGAGGTCTCAAGTTAGCTACCTAAAAAAAGGTGTAAAGTGTCGCAATAATCGGATAATTAGCTCGCCCCGCAATGAATTTTGAAGATTAAGGGGAAGACAGGGCAAGACTACACACAAGACACTGGTGTATGAACTAAAAAACGCTAAGGTTTTGTCCAAGTTTGAATCAGTCCCTGGAAACCTATCTGCACACCTACAAGAGCCTTGATAGATTTGTCTCACAGAATGAAATGGCACAGAAGCCTAACTCAAAATACGCTTGAACCCCATGCCAACAACAATATAAGCGGAGAAGCAAGTTAACAAAGTCTATCAAGTTGAATATGACATTTTGGGGTCCATTTCAAGGGTGATTGCAGGGTCATAATCAAGCGGTGGGACAGATGACTTGATTAGGCAAAATCGCAATAATCCGGTCCAGCAATAGGCTCGCCGTTAAGACCCATTCTGAAAGACCAAAGATGAGAAAATTTAAGAACGACTTTAACGTCTAAAGATGCTTCTAAGGCAATTTTATGAGCCAACTTCAAGGAAAGTTGGTCTTCGAAAAAATCTCTTAATTTTAAGATGCAAGAAATTGAAAGAATGCTACGAAACAAAGTGGTAAGATCAAGCGGTGGGATCGGTTTTACTTTGCTCTTCAAAGCCAAGTTTCAGTTAGCAACGTCATCTTTTTGTTGAAGATTGGGTGCAATCTTTAAAACTCCTTAAAGAAGCAGTAAAATACCTTGAATAAACATTGCGATCATGTTGGTCGAAAATGTGCTAAGAGGATTCTGTTCTACAACATTGACGTTATTGTAATAATTCGATAGATTGTTTGACTCTGCGTTTGATTATATGAATGTTTAGGCCTCCACGGATTTTACTTTCTCACAGTGGCATGTCCTTCGGAATAAGCCAGTAGCCTCTCAGTTCTTCTGTACCTCAGTAGTACATTTTCGGCCATACAACCATGGCTTTGAACTACCTTAGGAAGGACTCGTGGAAATTACATCGGTGGGAGTAGTAGGCGATCCCGATCATAAAGGACAGCTACCCCGATTTCTATTGCTAAGCGTTAAACCTTCAAGTGACGGGAGATGGACAGATGGAAGAATCTGTGGCAGCTCCTAATGGAGGGCTTGAAGAATGACGTCCACCTTTGGTGACTACCCCAGTCCCGTGTTCTGTGAGAATGCTGTTAACAACTGAAGTAATACCAGCCCTAAACCATCTGGAAAGTTCACCGCAGGACTGCCTACGATACCTAAGTGAAGGCATGAATTAAAGTGAACAAGTGACACCTTCTTCACCTCTCTACCAGCTGGCTAGAACTCAGGCGAAATAGTAACCCCATAAAAATATTTTCGACCCCGAATTTTATTAAATGACTCTGCCCTTAAGGCCAGTTTTCTTACGCCTATCGGGGAGGATGCAGGATGACCGCATTGTAGGGCATCATACAAGTTCAATCAGCACGAGGACACCGCATTTCCCTATTCTCGAACAGAGCTTCCAAGCAGGACAAAATTCCATACTCAGTGAAATTGTCAAAATACATCAATGACATTGTGACCAGCCATCTTCTTAGTTGCACGCATATTCGATGACTGGTGCGGCTAGTTCGTGTGTTTTTCCTCCAGCACCGACTATATTGTGATGGCCGACGCGAAAACAACACCCAAAAGAGGGGAAGGGACCATGTAATCCTTTGATAGTTAGGTTTTTGATTACGCGATGATAACCCGATTTTGAACTTTTCAATGTGATAAATTTAAATCCTAGGGACATGAATAACTCACGCAAGAAGGAAGCACCGGTAACTGATGAGACGAATTCGCATGTCGTTGACGTCGTGAACCTGAGCCGGGCTCCACAAACGCTCTGCAACCGCGGCACCACGCGGCCTTAAATGCAAGATCACACTTTTGGTGGGTTTCTCCAAGACTCACAGCAGTTCAGCAAAAATTCGGTGCACACAATTGTTAACTTCAAAAAGAAAGAACAGATTCTCCATGCTTAGATTTTCGCTGTGTTGCTGAAATCAGCGGCCTTTAAAAACTAGTAATTTCTTTTAACGACGAATAAATGGAATTCCCCCAAAACTAACGTGCCAATAAGTGGCCTTCCCAAATTTAATTCAGAAAAAAATCGCATAGGAGCCTAGATAAACATCAATTTTGGCGTGTTATCATCAGTACATAATAGCAAACTCACCAAGACCTGGAAATCAGATTCGTGTGATCAACGTATTCTCCCCACATTGCGGCTCCACCGCCTTTGATCAGCGCAAGTTGTTTAGTGTTATCTAAATGCAACAGCACCTGATTTCTTTCAAGTCAGCAAACAACTCCATTTGGGTAACGAACGGTACGTACGATTTTCCTCTGGCCATGAATTAACTGCTTTAATGTCGTTCTGTTTACGTTCTTGTCACATTCGCCTCTTCAAATTTATATTTAAGTATAGCGTACAGTTTGAATAAATTGCCTCATATGGCGCTAGTTTTAAATGTCTGTATTATAAACTGAGAGTTGTGCAGGTGTTCGCTTGGGATCCTGTGGAGCTCCCAGCCAGGATAGGACTTCGATGCCGAAGCTTTTATTTGCCGACGTGCATGAGCAAGTAAGATGGTACGGCGCGTGTGCATGTGACAGCTGGCTGGCCAGTGGGGAAAGGAGGAGAAACATGACAGCTTCACTTTCGCATATTGATGGTGTTTTCCTGACCTTGGCCTTATAGTGAGCAATTAGTACTCAAAGTACACCTGTAGATGATATCAGGTAATCAAGGAGGAATGTGGGGGAGAGGGACCTTCTAGAATGTTGGGGAAATAGCAATGGAAATTAAACCATCTAGGAGGCCTAAACATAAGTGCTCCTTAGGGTTACAAGTAACCTGAGCAACTAATTGCCGGGTAATTTTGTTGTCCACTTCACATCACAGTGGTTTCTAGTGCAGAAAGGCGGATATTTGTAACCGAAATTACAATAATGTTTGAATGGTCATGCTTGGCAAAAGTAGGATTAAATCTGTCAAATTTGATTAATCGAATTCGTCAGCACAATCGTTAAGTCTCACCACAGTTTTAGCATTGCTGATAATCTAACGGTGGAAATGCAAAGGCAACCACATCGTTTGCTGTGAAATCCCATGGCCTTCTTTGTTAGATTAGAGCAGGCAACAATTTCAAGTCATAGATTTAAGAAAGCACAACTATTTCACCATTCTATCATCCCTACTCGATGAAAGGTCCTATGTCATGGAACCGCAAGCCAAGGACCGTCTGTTTAGAGAGCACAGCTTGTCTACTTAAAAATGTTTAGTAAAACAAATTATAGCAGGGCGCAAAGTAGAGTAGATGACATCGGACTAACTCGTAAAGCTTGCCGGATCACACTGGTAGCGGTCGATCCAATCCTCGCCAAATCTGATGCTGCTTAGGTACCAACAAGCCGAGAAGATAACTTCCTTGCCCGCTCGCGTTACCATGTCCATTTCCTTTGGCCAAGCTCCATCCTTCCAGACGTGGACAGTTGTCGAGTCGTTTATCTTGGTTTTATTAAAAAAAAACTATTTACTTATAATAATACAAATATAAATGATATTTAAGGTTTGGATTGGGCCTTGTTCATGCAGTCAGTTTTTAAATAATGTCATATAGCCTGACAATTGTGTTAAAGAAAAATGAGATGGATACCGTTATGGAAGTGAAAGACGGAAGTTCAGGAAATGCATCGTTACTTCTTTAGTAATGTTGGATTAGCTGAGCCTATACTTAGTGAATGACCTGAATATGTTCACATGTTCATTGATTACTCTTAACATAATGCCAAATGAAAGTGCCGGCTAACTGCCTCCAAGCTTGGTAGTCGACATGATAACTGTTTTTGGTCCTGCTCTGTAAATGCAAAATCAAGTTCTTAAAGCAAAGTAGGTAGTGAATTTTGCTGCCTAAACGACAATCCCAAACAGTGAGGAATAGAACGGTATTGGTACACCCTACACGGTTTCACATTTCCGCCGAAATGCACTAAGCTTGTAATAAGTTGGACTTACCTCGACACCATCGTCAAAGATCTCTTGCCACATGTACACCTTTATAGGTTTCTTCGTAACCTCTTTAATTTTTTTGAATAGATTGGCAAAATAGTAGTCCTCCAGTTTAGTGTAACTTGAATTGAAACCCATCTTCTGCATGAAATCACGTATCTCCGGATTCGACTCCCTGTAAGTTGTGCATTATTAAACAACCCTGGGCCAAATGTTGGTTAGAAAGTAGTCTAAAACATTTCACCAATTAAAACTAATCAGGATTCAAGACGTCTATTTCTCTGTACTCAAGCAAAGGGGCTTAAGGGATGGTTGGCTTTCCATTATGCAAAGAGATACTAGACTCCACATTGGTTAGGTATTGCAACCACACGCAGGCATATATGTAGGTCTTAGCATGTGATCTATTTGAAGAAATTTTGTAAAAACTAACATACGTCTCCCAAGGAAAGAAATTTTACTCTAGGTCAAGTGAGGAGAAACTCATTTTATTTGCAATGATGGATCACTAGGGCTTTCCTTGAGCATGTAGTAACGCTTAAGTGAAAACCTTGGACCTAAACATCGAGAAACAAAAGAAATTTTATCCAGAAAATGACGAGTAGTAGAAAATAATATTTTTAAAAAATTCTTCAGGATTCGCTCGAGACTATACAAAACAACAACCTAACAGTGTAGCATGCAGCAGAATTCATTTCGTCAAATTGGGCCCAGTGTTGTAAAAGAAGGATGAAATTTCTCCGTGCCTACCAGCAAGAAAAATCCACTTCATCTCCACCCAGATGAAGTGCGCTATCCGGAAAGGTCTTAGCAATCTCTGCTATGAGCTGTCCCACAAAGTCGTAAGTGGTATTCTTAATTGGATTGAGTGGACCATATCGTCCAGTCGGTCCTCTGCGAGAAAAACAGGGGGTCAGAAGCGTGGGATACCCGTAGCCCCATGATCTCGTGTGGCCTGAAGGCAAAATTGGGGTATTATGTTTTGGCAATGCTAGGGAAGCCACTCTTGCATAAACTGCGGAAATAAATCGTTGTTAAGCTACCAACAAAGGGTTCGGGATACCAGAGTTGTAAAGTGTGAGCATTAAACTGTAAACTGGGTTAAAAATGGAAAAGGTTAACACACCTGGAGTGTCGATTTCTGGCATTACACGGATACCCAAGGACCTTGCATATTCGATGATAATTCGTACATCCTGTTGGGTATACGTAGCATGAATTTGGGAATATGCCCCCTGAAAGACAATCACTTATTGAAAAGTGAACTTGAACCATAAAGTAAACAAAACTTAAAATGTCTGTTTAATGAAATGCTAATATGTCGTCTGGTTGAATATAAACAGACGAAAGACACTGGGAACCTAACATTGAATCTTTAGATCTGCCCACTACCGTTTCTTCACATAAATCCCTTAAGTTCTCATAAAATTTTGAAGCACATTAAACCTTCTTTGACTCTTATGAATGGTAAAGCTCATATTTTATGGGACATACCTTATCAGAGAGTTTGGGAAAGGTATAGGACTCATAGGGGAAAGATTGATCATCAACGATGTGCCAGTGTAGAACGTTCATTTTGACAGTTGCCATGGCTTTCTAAAAAGGAGGAGGACAAAAAACGCAATTCCCCACTCCAAAAACACAAATCTTACCAGAAACTGGAGAATATACTGCAGCGGAAGGAAATGTCGCGAGGTGTCAATGAGAAAACTACGAAATGGCCACCGCGGCATATCGGATATCCTCACATTAGGCAGGTATTTCTACAAAGTGAGTCAACGCAAAATCTGACTTGCTTCGTTTACACTTGTGGACATGACTAGCTGAGCCACTGAGGTCAATCCATGCATCGCTCCCCACACTTCGGATGCATTTATCCAGATCACACCGCCCGAAATGATGACCTGATCTAAGGACCATCTTAATCATATATATTCAAGTTGAAAATACAATCTTCCTTTGAGCCCTCCTTCGGGTAGAGAACGCCCAGCAATTCATTGCATTCGGAGGAGATATTAATTAGCAGGTGCGTTATATTCCCCGCAAAAGATGTGGGTAAATCGCGAATCAGATGTCGCAGATTGAAACTCTCAAGGAGGCGTTTGATGGAAGCATGTAGAGTAAAGCAATAGGGTGCATTATGCTGAACATCCACCTCAAAGGGCAGGCGGTAGTACTGGGGAGAGATGCCAAACGAGACGGGCTGTGGAATGAGAGAGAGCGAGGGAGATAGCAGAAGAAGGAGGAGGAGGTAGAGCGATGTGCAGACCTGTGACATCGAAATGGCCAAGTGTGGTGCACCGCTTGCAGACACGGTGTTTACCGCTAAGACACCTATAATTCCGTATTGTGTGTAAACAAATTGTTCACCAATGCGTTCAAGCTTTCAGACGCCAACTGTCGACACAACCTGACAATAGGACAATCGATGAAGAAAGCCAACAAAAGCGAGCGAAACCGGAGGTCATTTGCAGGGCCTCTTTTATTGGCTATTGAAGGGAGAATTTGCAAACGTAGACGAGATTTATCGTTAATTTTGCCAGAAACAAGCAGCATGATGCTTTGGTCGGAGCGGCTCAAGTTTATGCTACGTGCATAAGCGACAGAACTATAGTGCGTTCAACTTAACCCAGCACACAGCCTTCATAATTTTTCTAACAAAGTACCTTCTTCAGAAAAACAGTTTACATCGTATTTGAAAGTGAAGATTTATTGATAATTCTTCCAGATGTGGTTAATTTTAATGCAAAATTCGATAGTGCGGCGATACTCTGGTACTATGAGCATACGCCAAAATTTATTTGTACCGTTTCGTAACCAAAACTTGGAGGTGTAGTTAAAAAAGAGAGAAGGAACATGTAGGTGTTCTGATTGAATGTAGAGAACTATAGATAAATAATTAAAATATTTGGATACCACAAATAGGTATCCGATCGGAGAGAAAAGGCCAACTGTGATGGATCCAAGAGACTGGTATACTGGGGATTGGAGTATACAAATGAATATCTTGCAGCAAGAGATAAAACGTACTCTTTTGAAAGATTGTGTAAGGAAAAATTGTGCTTTTGAAGTGTCTTTCTGAGCAGTTTAATAGTTTTAATCTGTAAAAGTACTAATTGGATTATTTAGGCTTAGGTTTACATTTAAATGAGCAGCTGAAAGTAAAAAGTAGCGGAAAACTGCTATAAAAGGTTCAGAAACCAGTTCAGCTAAGATTGACAAAAAATAGTGTGATGTCTTCGGAATGAAAGTATTATATTGTAATACGATAGTGGTTTATCCCTCGGTTCTGGTGAGGCGCCACTTTTGTACTTCGAATTAG
>NW_020170382.1:1231928-1239006 GCF_000524195.1 Echinococcus granulosus | reverse complement strand
TGCAATATTACCTTCAAAGTCGGCTTTGGGAGAATTTAATAGAATAATGGCGCAATTAGTAATAGTTCAGGCGGTCTTTGGCATTATACAATGCAACTAAAAGTTAATGCGATGTTTTAGTCAAAATCCATCAAAATCCAAAACCGACTTTGAAGGTAATATAGTATTTTCATTCCGAAGACATCACACTATTTTTTGTCAATCTTAACTAAACTGTTGATTTAAGGTTGCATGGTGGGCAGTAACCGCAGGCATTAGTAAATATACTAATGAAGTTTTGATAGGTGTTGAACTACGGCATGAAGATGTACAGGTGAGTCAAACCTAGTATAAGTGTATTAATATTAGCTGTTGTAGATTTAGTAAATGCCGGATTATGTGGCTTTTCTACAGTAATAAAGTCAACTTTTTTGTTTATTACAATTGGAATTCTCAGCTACGACCTTGAGCGAGTTCAGTACTATCTGTGCATGAATTGAAATATTTTGGAATCGTGAGGATGAGTTTTAATAAAGCACACAGACTTCATGGATTATCTCCTAGTGCCGTTTTTCTTTTGTGGTCCTGCTTTTGTGGTTTTTCGCACTGTTACATGGAAAGTGAGTTTCACTTACTTTAGTATTTTCCCTGCGCTATTAATAAAAACGTAATTTGCACTAAATCTTCATTGAAAATATTGGCGAGCTCTGGCAAATATTTTAAAAAACGTTTAATGCGGTTATGTTTTAAATTTACCGTTTTTGGATTTTTGTCTTACTAAATATTTGCACCTCTTCACAGTGCCGTGACCACACGGTAATATCAAACTAGTTTATCCGTCATTTAAACTTATTAATAAGGCCTCTAAACATACTAATAACGTGTTTATATATTGTTTTTTATGCAAATTATTATCAAATTTAGTCGTTTTATGGATGTGTTTGGCACTGTTTTGGGTGTTTAAACTAACGAATTGACTAAAATTACATCTTCTACAGTCAACTTCAGTTGCTTTTACGGGAATTAACAAATTTTGCGGAAGACTCTTGCCCATACTTTATTGAAATTTGGCTGATTTACGGTTTTTTGGGTTTGTTTTTAATTTTCACTGTGACAAGTGGTTAAATGTGGGGTGTTTTGAATGTTTTATGTGTTGCGCAATTTTTGGTTTTGTTTAGAATAATTTTGAAAATTTTACGCACTGTAAGCACGGTGTTAATGGTTGTTTTTACGATTTTATTATTTGATTATCTAACTGATGCATTCATTTACGTAATATATTGAAATACCTCGCGAAATTGGGATATTTTTTGAAAAGTTTATTTTGTCACGTATTTAGCACTAATTACGGTGCTTTATACTTGTTCATGCATATCAAACTGCTTTAAAAAGTCTTCTTCTTATTAGGTTGTATCGCAATGATAGCACTTGCAAATAAGTCAATAACTGTTGGCAGAACTTTTTGCATTTTTACGTTCCAAATAATAAAAAAATCCCTGTGATTATTCACATACTATGGAACCCTTTTTGGAATCCCACTGCCTTGTTAAATGTGGGTTTTTAGTTAAAAAATAATTTACCATATCTACTGTTTGTTTTTTTACATAATTCTAATAAGGGTTTATATACTTCCAGGGCTAAGCAGTAATTTTTCCTTTCTTGATTAATAGGCTTTTTAGATACCTTGGACCACTTACGCATGCAAAACACTCATCATTCCTTTTATTTGAATATTTTTACAAAAGAAACCCAATTTATTATTTAGCTTATCTGTTATGGTAGTTTTCAACTAACTTAATGCATAGGAATGCGCATGTCCCTTAATAGATGCCTAATTGAATCGTAAAAAACACGGAAAAAAATAATGCCTTTTAGAAGGAGTAATAAATGGTTTTCACACAATCTTATATGTGAATCCACAATATAAAAGAAGCGTTATATATTCTGACATTTGGTCCTGGTTACTTGCAGATAAAATATAAAATTCCTTACAACACCGAAAGTAAAATATGCTATCCTCCAAGACTTAAAAAATATTTTCCAACAATAATCCAAGTTTAACTCCATTAGATGTAAATGGTATACGTTATTAGGGCTTTTTATTTAAAGTTATACATTTTTTTAAGCACTTATATAAATGGAGCAAGACTATAGTTTTTATAATTAAGAATGGACGTAGCATTTGATTCCCTCCCAAGTTTCTCGTCTAAACACACTGAAGTACAGGTGTGAAATTGAAACTGTCCTATTGTTTTAAGATGACAAATTTCGACCACTTAGGTTGGTTAAAAAGTTTATAAGCAAAAAGTTTACCTAGCTAAAGTAACATTGCACAGCTTTACTAATGAGAACAAGACTTATGAATTTCTATGAAATTTTAAGCTGCCGTAATTAAGCCTAAGCTGGTGAATTTTTATCCATTACCGGGTAGGCTGAATAGGGGAGTTTGGCAAACAAATTACGTATGACAATACTGTCTCGATATCATATTTATGACTTTAAGATGTGCTTTAGATACTTCAAATTCGATGCAGCAGTGGATATCTTTCTCACTATAATTTTTGTGGAACAATCTTGGGTTCAGAGATGAATCGAAATATGTACAAAGTTCCTTAAGTAAATTACGATATTTCTTAGAGGCACTAGCAACCGATGGCCCTACTTACCAGCTGTAGATTTTTCAATGCGCTTGTTACCAGTGTCACACGTTACTGACTCCAAGAGTCAAAAACAAGTAAAATGTGATCTTCAGTGGTATTTAATAGTTGACTGCATGAAATCGTATTGTAAACAGACGGAGTAGAATTAAAACAGAAAAAGAGGCGTTGAATGTTTCCAATCTAAGCACTATTACATCCATGGTATTGACCGGCGTCTGGATTGGTTCGAAAAAGTGAAGACAATCAGCTGTGGTGGTTTACTCTTTCCTGCGACTCAGGAAGCAAATGTGCTGGAAACCTAATGGAATAGAATTGCCACACATTGACATTTCTTTATCCTTTCCTAATTAACGTAAAAATTTAATGATTTTTGCGTCAAAAGTTGTAGTTCTACTCCTATTATCTCAAGTACCTCTTTTACTAAGGTCGATTAGAAGTTATACTATTTTGTGGAGGTAATTGTTGGGATATCTTCAACCTATCTACTACAAATCAATGCCTATTTTTACATTTTTGCCTCTTTTTCTAAACTACAGTGCAAGTGATGGGGCATTATTGTTACATTGTCAAGAGCTGTGCTACTGTCGGTCATATGCTAGTTGCATTGTAACTATCCAATACAGTCTCTCCAAAACTGGGTTATCCTGATTTCTCATGACAGCTTTGATGCCTTAAAGCACTTTCTGACTGTTGAATACGCATTTTGAGACTGAAGAAAAGGACACTGACAGATTGTATTTTCCTCAAATTTCGTGATTTTAACAAATCTTTCGTCTCATTAAAGTCAGTCATCGGTTGATACAGGGGTGCTCTGTGAACGAATTTGCTACTTGTACGTAGTTAAACTCTTACATAAGCGGTACAGGAGGTCAAAATTTCTATCAAAACTATTACGACAGCGCTGCCTACAAAGATACATCATTACTCATAGTCGATTGTCTTTAATTTGCCTCACCATTATTATTGCAGGCTCTAAGAAAGTATAATGCAGAATTCGTGGGAACAATCTTTAATGCCTTGATGATACAAAGTGTTTCCTATAAGAGAAAAGAACTTTTTGATTTTGTTGTCAACCGACGTGTTTTTTTTACAAAATAAATGACAAACAGCCGAAAAAGTCTCACATTTTCCAGTAAAATGTTTGTTTATATCTAATCAATTGATCCATTAGTCTCACACTATAAAAATGGTATTGCTCTTCAGCCAGTAAGGATGGAAACTCGACCGTTACCTCCTAGATATTGTATTATTCTAATTGGCATCAAGTGTCATTAATTTTTAAGCATATTTACCTAAACTCAGCAGCCAGAAAGTGTAGCCACTCTACCAGCCTGTTTAGGATACAATTTGGCGGATAAGTATAATAATAAGTCACAAATATGCGACGCCGTAGTGATGAATGTGTTAAGTAATCCATTTGTTTGTCCTAATTCATATGCAACAAATAATTCCAAAAAGTAGCTTTTGCCGACTTATATCTATTAATTCAGGCGATGCTAGAGTTCACGACCGCAGTTCTCTGATTGAAGACACATTTTGTTGAATTCACTCTCAAAGGGCTTTTGTCAGACCTCAAAATTGCTTTGCGTCATCCTACATAAGGTAGATAAAACATCAGTAGCGAGTAAAGTTAGTTTACACTTATTCGAAATCCTTTTTATTACAAAATATAAACTTTTCTCCTTATACGCGTACAAGATCTTGCCCAATGACTCATTGTGAAAGGAGATATGATACAATAATTCAGAGAAACCAGCATCTCTAATTGCCAGCACGCAATGCCTTCTATAAAAGCCAATTTTTACTAAGGCTCTGCTTCACTCTCATGCTTCCACCATCGCGGATACTCAATATGCTGCTCCTTGCCACGAACAGGGATTTCGTTTGTTATCCGGTTTCCTTGGTAATATTATCCCAGAAACTATAAATTTTATTGAATATGCTAATCTGGCAGCAGAGAGTGCATTAAATTTGCTGTATCGAAGCTCATTTCTGATATCAATAAACATTTCGCAGTAAATTCGATGGTAAGTCTATAACACCCTAGACAATAGTCAGTGAAAAAGGTTTTTCTCTTACCTCCCCAATAGCCAGGTCAGACCCAACGATTTGAGTGTCCAATTAAACTTAAATTGTGTTCATTCAATTAAAATTGCATTTTCCGTTGCCTGTCAGTGACCATGGCAAAATTTCGTCGTCATGATTAGAGCTGATCTTAAGTAGACATGAGATCTTCAGGAGGTACGATTGCGATTAGTTATGCTTTTGAACACTTGAAATTGTATGTCTTATTAGATCAACTTATTTTAAAGTTAAGGATCTCCTTCTCAGTCTTGATGCAAACCTCATGATCTCAAGACAATAGTCAAGTCGGCTCCAGATTACCCATCGCGTCCATTCTTTTAACTTAAGTAAATCGAGTGAATTTTTTTATACTAAGGATTGGGTGCATTTTTGTGATCCGATCAGAATAACTTTAAGTGTGAATTTGGCCCAATCAGGGTCAGCGCAAGCAACTGCTTCTTATATTTTCACTTGACCCGCCTCTTCAGATAAACAGGTGCAAAGAGTTCGCAGCTTTTATGTGAGAAAATGGGAGTACCTGCGTTCTTAAAGAGGCGCCGCATATTTTCCCAAACATTTACTCCTTTCACAGGCCGAGAAAAAAGGAGTTATTGCAATCATAGTCAACAAGGAGGAGGCGCAGTAGTTTTGGGTAAAAATGGATGGAGTGAATTCTGACAAGATTATAGAGATAAAGGAATGGCGGATACTAAAGTCTTTTGAAGTGAAGAAAAATTTATGCTCATGCCTGATTAATTACTAGAAGTGTAAACAAATGAAAAAGGAAGATTTAATTTCTTCCGCCAGACCTTTTGCGTGTTAATTTGTGCGTAATTAGAGATCATCTAGGAACGAGGGAGAGCCATTAGCTTGACTACTTGAAAGCGGCAAACTTCTAAAACATCACATGACACCATTTATTGTGCTTCCAACTGACTAACCAACCGGACAGCGGCAATCTAGCCATGACCGCAATGTGTTGACGAGTCCTCACTCTTCTGTTACCATTTAATTGAGTCTTATGAATCCTCACTCATCGACGCGGCTCGAGAACAATCCTGCCACATATTCGCTATCGATGTAACACACCACTTCTACATCGCAATAGCGTTAATCCACGGCACTCTACTTTTCAGTATCCACTGGTTCAAGATAAGAATATCCGTTTTGCTAAATTTGGAGATGTGTATTTGGTACAGCAAAAGGAAGTTCAGTTTTTCTGTTTTAAAGGAAGTTCAAATGTCTAGGTTCTTACAATGCCCAATTTTTTAGTCCTACCGCACCACTATGCGATGCAGGCTCTTTTACCTCAGAGAAATCCCATTTAGCCCTTTTTATTACAAGGCTTAAAAGTGGCAGATATAGGGTTTAATGGAGGAGCAATAGTTTCTTCTACATTTGCCGTAGTCTTTGCTATTCATTGTGTCAAATAGTAGAATGGTCTGTCTGCTCTGGCTATTTTTGGGGATACTTTAAGGCATTGTAAGAAACATGGCGATATGAAGTGTTTTCTCCCTTTTCCACACGCTGAGATTACTCTATTTGATATTATGCAAGGCATTTAAAAGCAATATGGGAAGATATGTCACTAAGACGCAAATTAATTCCGGTGTTACTAAGCCTCCGGGCAACGCTTAATTTAGAGGCGTTTGGCCGCCCCCAGTTCCTTCCGCACACACACTGGCACATACATTTTTATTCGTCAGGCTGCGTCTACCGTGCCTGCTCCACTATGAGGAATAATACATAAATTTTGAAATAACATATTTAGTGCCTAGAGAGGTTAAAGTAGACAAAAGGAATTAATTTTTGCGTTTCAAATCTAGCCTACTTAGCCTAAGGTTAGATCTCAATCGGATTCACAACTCAAGTTTTGATACCCGTTACGCATCAGCGAATTGCATTATGGGTTTCTATAAAGAAATGCTCCAGAGTAATGGAGATTATAGTCTTTCCTCTTGTGGATACCTAGACTTTTTAGCATAAATCGCTTCATTTCCCTCACTACTTCTGCCACAGAGCAACTTGATGTAGATAACTACTCGGGGGAAGCTGGGCTTTTACGTCTCGCATGGTAAGACAGACGGAGCTCCATGAAGCCAGTTTGTCTGCATTAAATATCACTGCCATTGGGTATCACCATCATGTCTCACCTCTAGTAATATTTCCACCCATGTTACAGGCTCATTTTTGATGAAACCCTTGCAAGATTTTAGGTAAAAGGTCTTTGAACTTTAGAAGTCAATAATTGGGTCATTCGTAGAGTCTATTGTGTACATAGAGCAGCACATTAACGTACTTCTTTTTAATAGTTAAAAAATAAATACCAAACTTAGAATTAAGAGTACTTTGTGGCACCCAAACAAAGTCTCCCT
>NW_020170382.1:1167599-1231828 GCF_000524195.1 Echinococcus granulosus | reverse complement strand
GTTTTAAACGGTCGAATTGATACGGCAGCGTGGTGGTTGGACATCTTCTCTGCTAAGCAGCTGCTCCTGCTAACTTTAATTGAGAGTTTGCTAAAGCTTAGTTAAAGAGCTCCAAGCTTTTCCTAATTAAAACAAATGAGCATTTTTTTAGTTGAAGAAGATGAATCATACCTCTTAAAAATGCGCTGTCGATGGGTTGTTCCAGCATTTGCCTACGTGAGGTTTAACCATGGTGGCAGGTTGATGCATTACTATGCAAGAGAAGAGGCAGAGCATCTTGCAGTTAAGCATTCAGAAGGAGAGAGAGATCAGCTAATGCGGTTTTACAAGTAGAACAAAAGTCACAAATTTGTGTCTACTATTGCCTTCATTTCAGTGGTACCTTGAAGCACTCGATTCAAACCCCCGGGACAGTCTAAGTCCATATGTTAAAAATTTGTGGTTTGTAAATTGTTTATTTAGGTAGCTAAGAATTTCTTGATAGCCTGCTTTCATAAAACTGAAGGTTTACCTTAAGACGGAATTAGGATAAAATTAACACACAGAAGCCGCAATAATCCACCTAATTACATGCGAGAACCATGATAAAATGATCATTTGGATCATAATAAAATGACAATTTGTCTTTTGTCCACCACTTTACTTCCTCGTAAAATAGCAGAAAATAAACTTTGGAAACCTATGGGCTTTTAGAACTGGCAGATCTTGGGACAGTTGCTTTTTAAGTCCATCAAAAACAAGGTATTTACACAAATCATGCCACATTTTAGCTGAAAGGACAAAACAACTGGTAGACGGCTTTAGAAATAAAAGAATGATTTTTATAAAATAAATAAGGTAATTTTTTAGGGATTTTTAAAAACAACCAACATGCAGTAACAGATGCATGTATGTATGTACTAGAATTTGGCAAATGGGTAAATATGACGCTTCCTATCAAGGGATATACAAATGGAGAGAGGTTGATGTGATAAATCAAAAATGGTGGCAATTAGTGTGGTGCTTTTGATTCATCTGCGTACAAGAAGATGGGAAACAGCCGAGGCGACCATAATTCACTCTCAAACCGACAGTCAGTCTAGACCAATTTAACGTGCCGCAATTCGTCATAGTCTGCCTTCTTCCGTTCACTCGATGCTTTGGATGATTGCAAGATCACACAGTGGTGATTGGCTTAAATGAGCTCTGAAAACCACTCCAAAGATCACATTGTCTTACATAACACGGGGATTCTTGCGTCACTGGGTCCTGTGGTGATGCACAACTCCCACAAAAAGTCGGTCTATGTATGTGTGCTCCCATAAACGGGAATTACCCAAACGAAGCCCATTTCGCAGCGACTGACAGATTCCACACATCTGAAGGTTGTCATAACTTTGGTGTTAAATGGCAATCACGTCGACATTGACCCCGTATGAATTCGAGGAGCCATCGAGCGATAAAATAATGGAGAATCATTTACGGAACAAGGAGATGGCAACTGAATTAGGATGACTACAAGGTGTCTGTGTTCAAATGCAAAAAGAATTAACACGCGTTTGTTGATAGCTGGTACCGCAGCTTCTCTCTTATAGCGGCCATAAACCATTTTAAAAGCAATTTGAAGTTGTCTGCAATGTGAAATGGAAACACATTTTTTTCTCCTAATGTGGTGAGCGACGGTAGAGGTGGTTTCAAAGATGGTGGCAGTAACCAAACTGAGATATTGGCTTGATTTGTTTTTTAAGAATGAGTAGTTTTTTTGCTTAACTGTTGAGAAAACTGCATGAATAAGTATCTCGACCTAGTGCGCATTCGGAATTTGGATAATTTTCACTGAGCGACTGTCATACTTGGTTTATTGTTATTAGTATGGCGCCTGGAATGTCATTATGCTATCCACAATTCATATGCCCCATGGATTCCCTAATTAAACTCAAGTCCATTATTTGACTACTGGCAAAGGTTATAAAATAAAGTAAAACAGATTAGCATCGCTAAAAGTAGATTCTAATCAAAGGAATTCTGACCAATTTCATTGCTTTGAAATTCTTCCTTACTAAATGTGAGGCTTGAGATTTCCCAAGTGCTAGCATGAAACTTTGCGCTTTTTTGTCCTACCACCTCAACTCAACTTCAAAATTGGGTCCTTTTTTAAGCCTTAGAATCGCGAGTAAAATATCCTTGTTAGAAGTTTCAAGTCCTCTAATTAATTGATAAGCAAGAGTATATGCCTAAAAGACATGAAGTCGCTATTCCTACAGCCAAAGTTGTAATTATCTTTGAGTTGTAGAGGTTTAATGGGCAATACCTTTTTTCTCCTTCCTAAAATGTACACTTCTTCCATTCACTCCATTTTTGGTTTGCTCTGCGAATCTAAATTGAATAACCACTTGGGACTTCGCAGACGCTTTGCTTTAAATTACTAGCCACTACTTTGGGTATGAGGAAGGACCAAACAATAGAAAACATTAAATATGTACCACGAAGAAAGGCCCAGAGCTTGGGAGATGTACAAATCTATACTATCCACACGATGCTTAATCACCTGAAAACCAAGCAAGGGCTTGCCTCATTGAAGGTTGTCACTCCCCTTTGAAAACTTTTTGGTGCTAGGCTGCCAGGTACCTGGGCAAGATTTAGAATGACGGGAAAATCTTTAAAGTTCATCTGCCGTTGACACGTGTCCTAAATCCTGTTTCACACAACCCTGGTGACACGACTGAACCCTTCATCGATTGCCTTCGAAGGCTAATAATGTTTCCCTCCACCGCTTTAGTAAAAAAGCCCACTTCAACTACCCGCCCTCCCCATTCACATCCTATTCCGTAATACAGGAAGAGCCGAACTGAGAAGAAATAGCAAGGAAGGTGCCTGAGAGATTTATATCCTAACAGCTGCGTTTTTGTCTGGTATATAATTTCGTCTAATTTCCGTTCAGGGCTTTCAAGACCCTTCTGCTTATCAGGGTATCATGTAGCACATAAGCCTACATGCTTCATTGTACCTAAATGCGTTCTGCTTGCCAAAAAATGGATCTTCTTTTTTTCTTTAGACTGTGAAAAGTGTCCAGCAATCAAAGAATGTGAAATTGTAGTATGTTCCAGTGAAGAGAGATCGGGCAAGCTTCTTCCAATCACCTCGGAGAGCTGTGAGCTCTCCTGCAGCCAAGTGGACATTAGTTGTCGTCGTTTTCCAAACGGACGTCTGGATTGGTATCCTTTCAATCCATGTGCAGTCACTACGACCACATCCACAACCACTACTACCACCTCCACGACCACAACAGCAGCTGCCCCGATTGACTATGCGCCTCCGTCTTTCGACTATCAGAATGCCCTTGAAACAACAGTCCAAATTCCTCTCTTTTTTCCTTCCGGATCGACTTCTGGGGATATGCTTCATGACATTGAACCCGTTTTCGCACCAGCTGAATCAACAGCTCAACAAAAGAAGCAAAGTTATGGCCTCAGTTGGTTAGTTTCAGAGCCCGAATTAGAGCTTATTTTGTGGGTTATGTTTGGAGTAGCTCTGATACTCATACTTATTGGCTTCATTGGACTTGGTGGTTTCGTGTGCTATCGGCGGTGGATTAAGAAACAAATAAAAATCACCACGTGTCCACGCTATTACGACGCCAGTAGACAACGAGCCTACGGCATAGTGGCGTACGATGCTGGCACCTATGGTCCCGGTCTAGAGTACGAGAAACTTCGAGGCAGCAACGGTACCTGTTATTGGGCTCAAAGGACTGAATCCAGAGAGCCCGGAACAATTAGACGTATTCCTTCTCCGCAGATCTCCATCTGTTCTCCCTTTTGTTCCACAAATCGTCATGGAACAGCCAGAGTGGACCACAACTACGTCCATCACATGTCTATCCCAAGCACAAGCTATCGACTCACAGACAGTGTGGCACCAATTAATTCGGCCTACCACCTAGTAACATTTGCACCTACTTTGGACACAATGGAGGGTTCAGTGACGGGCAAGCCAACGACTTGCATGCAAGATATTTCATGTATCCACGGGTTGGATACTGGGGCACTGAGCTTGGACGGGCATCAGCGAACAGTGCTAACTGTGACACCAGATCGGCATATAACCGGAGGGGCCCCTTCCATGAGCACAACCTCCCCTATTCCCATGGGAAATGATACTTTTCTTATGAGCACTTATCATAGAACCAACAGTTTTCGGAATGAGGTGGGAAGTGATGCTGAACCCCAAGGCGAAATCATTCAGCAGCAACAAACAAAGGTCTAAGTGAAGACTGCTTTCCTCTCATCTTCACGCAGATATGTGGCCCCATAAATAAACAGTCAAAACAAGGAACATGATGACACGTGTACCTGTCAAATGATGCATTTTGTTCTCCTATTCTCGTGCAAGGACCTTCCAAGGTAGGGATATCCCACCTGTTTAGACCTCACCGGATTTTCCACTTATCCCTGTAAAAATACACCTAATCGCATACTGCGATAAAACAAAAGGGTGGGTAAAATCGCCACACCCGTGCTTGTTTGAGTTCCCTGTGTGTAAAGATTAACCTCTTAAATTGTCAATTGAGAGTTCCCTTTATTCAACTAATAAGTAAGAAAAAGCACGGAACTGTCTGATGTAAGTTATTTACAAATGTATATTTGTCAGTTATTAAACTTCCCGAATAACATCATTTTTAGTTCATGAAATTCCGGTTTGGTTGTTTTGCGAGTGGTACAGCTTTGCTGCAGTAAAAATTGGAGTTTATATCGCATTATCAAGAGTAAAAATGGAACAAAATCTTGGAAACAGACAACTGACAACGACGCAGATAAGTACAATTGGTTTTGGAGAATAAACATACCTATTGTTATACCATGTATGCCAGGCCCAATCCAAAGTTACAGCTCATTATTCTCACAGATTAGTCAACAATGTATGAGACCGCGCAAAATTTTTGGCTTACAAATCCCTGTATTGTCACTCATAGGAGGCAAAAATCGACATCTCAAGCGTATGTCTTAACAACTTTTTGATAAACGCGGAAAAATTCACTCTAAATCCGACAGAATATACCTAGCAGATATTTTTTTTTGGTAATTTAAAGGCGACATTTCTTTTTACTGCTGAAGGACAGCGCACTTTGAAGGGTAGCACAAGGGGAACCGTAGAACTTACGCCTTAAGATAGTTTCTCAAAGTCTCTTAAAATGGAACCCAACCAATCTGTTGGGATAAACACTGCACCATAGATTTATTTAAAACCTTTTAGGAGGGTGGCAAAAGTTGCACGTATACAAAATTGAGTTAGAACATTTCTGTTAAATCAAGTCATAGTAGGTTTATTTGCACATATACGTCTGTTTGAGTCATCAGAAAGTTTTGCTTTCTATGCACGGTAGCTCGTTTTGCTGTCAATGAGCGCGTTATTCGACAGTGAAACATAAAATAAATCGCGCGCTTAAAAAAGGTAAGCATATCCAAGTCGACCTTTTGAATGACAAGCGACTTGCGGTCTGGATGATACCGATTTGACGTCTCTTTCTTCCTATTTCGCGTAATGTTTGGCTGGAAAAAGGCAAATGCAAGAAAAGACGACACGCAGGCAATCAGAATACTTTATTTTGAATGAGGCACAAGAGATTCCTGAGAAACTTCTCTGACGCACATTCAGAGGCTATGCACAGTTTTACTTGATCCCATTAAGAAGATTTTGAGCAACTTTCAAGAGGTTTATGGCGTTTATGATCAAGTTAATATTCGACACTTGCTTTGTTTATGAGATGCGTCAATCGATTTGAGCCTACTTCAACTTGACAGATTCGACATTCTCACATCATATAATTAGAGGTAAGCAAAATTACGGTGCTGCCAAGCTGTAAGAAAGTATTTTATCCACAATGGCAACAATTTAGCTGTTTGTTTAACCCTCCGTTCCGATGGTGGACTACTTAGGGGCTCCACCATTATACCTTTGTAGGGCCGTCTGGCCTTCAGGTAGGGTCCGAGTATCCTTAATCCTTTTCTACTTGAAAAAAATACATACTCTGTCCAAGTATTATGCTCCCTTTCGTCTTCAGGAGAGACTGCGGATGCCGCGCAATGTCTTCTACGTAGTCCACTAAATTTCATAATTACAAGAAACAAGCTCACGTGTTCTATCGGCAACACAAATACCAAAGGTTTTTTAATATGTATTTCTGATGTTATAAAAATGTATGAATGTTCATTTGCAAAATAAGACTGTTTTTGCATTTAAAGTCAGTTACGTAATTAAAAGTTAATGAGACGCAAGGTGGATGTAAATGAAGTTTTCCTAGGTTTCATAAAACCTTGAATCCCGAGTAAAACTTAATAAGTGCCTGCTGGACAGGGAACCAATGAAAAAATCATTCCATAAATATTTTATAGCCTCTCTGAAATATCACGAAGAATTTTTCGTGCCTACATGATATAACCTCAGCTATAGTCACACAAAAAATCCAAGGCTAAGCTTCACCAGCGTCGCAAAAGTAGGATGCCATCCGAAATTATTATTGCAGTTACACCCTTCTCGTTTGTAAGGCCATCTCTTGGCTAGAACATAACCTGTTAACTTTTTTGGATTACAAACTTCCAAAGCAGTCTCTATCGATAGGAGTCGCATTTGACATGCAGTAGGGGGAACACAATCATTTAATAATTCATTATGCGTTCCGACGAACTCCAGTAATGAATGCGCTTTAGTCAAGCTAGCTGAAGAGTTTGAATAAATTTAGATAACTTCTGTAACTTACAAATATTGTATTTAGGCGATGCAATGACCATTAAAAGAACGGATTTGTGTTTCAAGTTTTTATGACTAAAAAAGCAAAAAATAGTCTAAATACACCCAAAATTTACGATCCATACTCAAGAGCTTATTAATTTCTTTCTAAAAAGCCTCTAAGAAGGAAAGGGATCAAAAGGCCATTGAGTGATTACATTTCCCAAAGCGTTATTAGCATAGAGAGATTTGTTTAATCGTCAGACTGATGAAAAAGGCACTGTTTACTGCACTTACAAATGTCTGACCTTAGACTAAAAAGGATTCTTTTTTTTCCGCTAGACGACATGGAAAATAATTAGCCTCATTATTAATGTCAAGTCAATTTGTTCAACCTGACAAAGGACTACAATGGCGTGGTGGCGAAAGAAAGGCGAAGAATGTATTTATAATCACCATTTTCAAAACCTAAGTGAATAATTTGGAGTAATTTTGGTATTTGTTTTAGATCGGAAAGTAATGCCACTTCGCCATACGCAAGTAGAATATATATTCGACCCACAGAAGAACTTGGGGGCTACTGACGATATGGCCCAGAGGCCAGCCCACCCGGCGAAGGTATAATAATGGGACCCGTCTTTTGTCCCTTTACCACATCAGAGAATTAAACATTCAACCTATTACATGGCCCCTATCCTCTTGAAAGCGGTATCCTCGACCTTCTCATTGGTCAGCCTCCTGCGTTGGCCAGCACAACGAAGTCGGTCCTGTAAGAAAACACCTACAGACCAGCCTAATCAGCCATCAAATTTCCATACAACTAAAGTGATACATAACAGCAATTTCACTGATCCCGCATAGTAATTCTCCTAGATGCGGAATTTCGCTCTGTATGGGAACTGCACTGGGGAAAGAGAAATACGCTGACCACCACGCGCGTCAGTGGCTAGTCTTAGAAACATTAGCCTAGAAGCAGAATCAAATAATAAAGGATGATTTTGAACATGGTTCTGTGGGGGCTAAGTTTCCATTCCAGACCTCCTTGCCACTTTGTTCTCACTTCAGTGCTGCTCAGATAGATATTAATTTCGGTCCCATCCAGCCAGTAGAGAGGTGAAGGAGGTATCGCATGACCACACAACTGACACAGTCATACAGGTGCTATAGACAGTTCTGTAGCACACTTTTCCTAGATGATTCATGGCCACGGCTAGCGTAGCTGCAGTTGTTAATAGCATTCCAGAAGACTGAAGGACTGTAGTAGATACCGAAGGTGGGCGTCTTGTTTGTCACAGATTCTCCCATCTGCAGCATATGCCCTTCTTCCATCACGCTAAGAATCAGCATTCGGAAATGGAAATCAGGCTAATTGTCTCTTGGGATAGGGTTTGCTTTCCGCTTCTACTAATATAGAGCCCCTAGACTTCTCTGAAGAAGAAAGGAGACAATACTCGGGCAAAATATGCATTGTCAAAATGCAGAAGGGATTAAGACTACTGGCATCGCTGAAAGGCTAGGCCGCCCGTAGGCAGTGGAATGGCAGAGCCCTTGAGAGGCCTCTTCATTAAACCCGAGAGTTAAATTACCAACTTATTGCAAAAATATTTCGGGACTAATACTGACAAATAATGTCTATTCGATGTCAAAGTTGTCATCGTTGCGTGACTTGAAGCTTGATTAAGTCCTCATTTTCTTACAGTTACATGAGGTCGGTGGCTATATGCTTTCACTTTCTTACTAGTCTCTGCCTTCAGCTGCGCAACATAAAATAAGTTGAGGTCTTCAGATTCCAAACGTTGTAATAACCGAAGAAAAGTGTTAGTTTTCCAAAATGTCAATTTTAGCAAAACAACTGCCTCGCCATTCAAATGCGATGAAGATATTTGAAATATGGCTTCATTCATAGATGTTTTTTTCCAACACCCTTCCACTTTACAGCAAAATTTCATCAGTCGACATTTAGCGCTAAAATATGTAGCCACATGTACATGTTAACCAACGAAAAACACCCATTTATTTGAATAGACACGTTATCTGAAACACTATCGCCCTAGGGAATCACAAGCAACCGTATACCTCAAAATATTTTGCCCCTTCAGTGAAAAAAAACATTAGCGGCTTTCTCAGGGCGTGAGGAGAAAATGTTGGTAGGAAGTAGTATGGATAAGGAGATAAACACGCGCCAAACAATGTGATTCACCAGATGCGGTCATGCGAATTCTTCACATTACATCCTCGGGTCACTCGCTATACATGTGAGAAAACGAGTCATGTGAGGATCAAACTTGACCGAAACTCGTTTTCTTGGATCCGCTTAGAGATACTGTGGCATATAACTACCCCAAAAACTATCGTTAGAAATTTGTGTGGATATCAATTTAGTTAAAGTCACCATAGAAAACTTTTTGAGGCCTGTTTTACCACACTTAGTAATTAGTCTGATTAAACCAACGAAAATGTGCGCCTAGCAGTGTTGAAGACTAGCATACACATACTACATGGACAAACCTTGGAAACAATTCACAAAAGGAGAGTGGAAGTTGAAAAGATGTTTTGATTTAAAAGTCCCAAAAAGGTTTGCTAGTAAATACCCTTTGATGCACCCATTTTACTGCTTGATTTAGATAAGCATATAAGGGTACACGTTTTAAAGGGTTGTTAACTTACACCGAAAAAAAATGTAAATGTAGTTAATTCTATTTCACCTTCGAAATGGGGAGGATTTCGAGGTAAAAAAAATGTATTAGTCCTCAACCGCCAGTAATATCAGTTTGCTTTTTTATATTAACTAATAGAATAGTATGACGTTGAATGCTTCTTTCGTCAAAGCAAGTTAATTGAAGCTATAGCACTCCGAGACTTACTTGAAGACAAAAAGAAATAATAGTGCTTGGACAAAATATGCAATGTCGACATGCAGAAGGGATTGAGACCACTGGCATAGTCGAAAGGTCAGCCTACCCAGAGGGGGTGGAGTGCGGAACACCCAAGTGGCCCCTTTGTCAAAAACATGAAGCTAAACTAGCAAACAATGCGTTACTAAACAATTGGAGTAGTTGATAATATCAGTCGAGAGCGCCAATAAATTCTGAAAGTGTAAATTGGGTTACGTGAGGCGTGCTTGGACCCATTAAAATATTTGGCCATAATTAAAAATAACAGAAATTGTTGTTCTATATTGGCCTGGGAACAAATGATAATTGACACAATTCGTTGCCTTAGCTCACACATCTTTCAACGATACTATTTACAGTAGGAGCTAGTCAGTCAAGCAGGCTAATTTTTTTTGAATTCAAAGGGTATACCTCTATGCTTCAATTCGTCCCTAAATACGCTTTAATGCAGCTAGGGAGGTAGCAGTAGTCCCTTATCAGCATTCAAAAAGTTCAGAGACAGGTGGACGGGATTGAGGGAACATTCTATCGAAATGCTAGTAGAACCTGTTATATTCCCTTTTTAAATGCGAGAATTTTCAAAAACAAGGAATCCTAACTTACCTTTTAAGGAAGTTGTTTAATCCAAAAATTTTCTATTTTTCTCAAGAATCAGTCCAGTCATTTTCATTTAGGATAACAAGCACCACTTCTTGCCTAGAGATGCAAATTTTAACTTGGCACTGACAGACGCCGCAAAACCATTTTAAGGGAACAAAATCACTTTACTAACATATTTAGACTTTGCTTTCCTTTGTGTAAGCAAGTCTGTCTCCGAAACAAACAGGCCTCTTCCCTGTGATCCTCATAAACATGCATGTCTGAGGGAGAGAAGTTAGCACCCGCTATACAAAAAACAGCGCCAGTATAAAACTCAGGCAGTTTATAACGCACAATTCCCAAATGTACAGATTTTTAAAGAACAGCACGACACTGCTTTATCACCCCTCTCCGCCAGGCCGGCCACACATGCAGTGACTTGACCCGAGAATCGACGTCCCTCCCCTAGTCGGGAGGCTGTCAACATGTTACAAGGTAGTTGTTTGTCTGTTTCTTCATGCGTGGAATAGCCTACCCCAACTTCTTAATTGAGTAGATTGTTAACAAAATGTGACATTATTACTGGAAAAAGGCGCAATGCTGATTTTTTTGTGGAAAAAAAGAGGAGGGTAATGTAAGTGCCACTCACAACAAGACTTTTCTGGCAGTCTCACGCTGAACTTTTTTATCGTAATGTAAAAGGAGGAGATGAAAGTCTTTAAAAAGCGAAAATTTGGGAGAAGTTATTAATAATTTAAGTGGTTTATTAATCACCATAGTTGACAAAATAAAAATCAAACTAACTGAAGGAATGATTGTCAGCAAGTGAACGAATCAAAATTAACATGTTTATTTTTATTGAAGTAAATTATAGAGCTGTCGCTTTTATTCAACCTCCGACCAAAAAATCGAAAAGAAGGAGACCTGGCTTATAGAAATAACGTGTTTTGAAAGAGAACAGAGGACTTGAAAGAACCCGGACAAATCTGCCTAGTGGTATTTTTCAGCCACCGAAATACAGATTCAGAAAATTAGTCACTTTCACAAAACCCACTCATAATGCGATTGTCCTTTAGGTATCCCGGATTTGGGTCCCTTCATACCAACTGGAACACAGTGGATTACCGATTCATCAAACGTAAAAGTGGTCACTACACCAACAAATTTTCCCCAAAATCTTAACCTTTCCGTACAGAATCACACAAAATTGACGAAGGTATACATCCTTAGGTTTGGGTAGGTTTGATACAAACATCTTTAATTACGCAATCCGTAATTACACTGAAACGACGCGAAAATTAAACATTGACACTAACACCGTCACCGGTACCCACATTTCGCCAAGTCCGGATTGTGGGCCACGGAGACTGCGATGACTCACTTCAACGCCGTGCTCTAGGAGAACCAAATCCGCCTCAAGCGTCTTTATCGTCGGAGGCGCGTTCGAGAGGCTCATAGTGTAACTACGCCTCACCTCCCAACTCCTATGTTTGTGCTGCTGCGGTCTGCGCGAAAAGAATTCGCGCACGTATGCTCACTGTAAGGAGGTGTTTTTTGGCCAGGGGAAAGGAGTTCAGGATACTTACTGTCATTTTGTGGGTTTGTTTCAACCAGACAACATAGACGATTCTGAGACTGATAGGACAGTCGGATTTTGATATCTTATAGGGAATCCACCAACATTTGTGATACTGTATAATAAAATGACTATTTAAGTGGAAAAGCACGTTGACAATTTCCTCTTATCTACCCGAAGTAGGAGTGTGTTTTATTTCCCTTTTACTTGGATCGACAGTGGCAATTTCCGCCTTACGCTGAGAGGTGAAGATGTTTACCTGAGGAAGGCAAACGCTTAATTTACTTTTGTAAAGCGAGCCTCAGAGGTGGCAGAGTCGAATCCTCTGGTCTCTGCCAAGGTAGCATTCTGTATGGTTACAATGCGCAACTTCACTACAAGCACTCTGTGCAGTAGCAAAGAAAGCGAATCATGTGCTGATTCGGAAGTCAGAAAGCATACATATTCGCGGAAATAATATTTCAGTGGTCCCTCGTAAGGTATGCATAAAACCACAACCGCAAATGCGATACCTCCATCTGGTCATGGAATTTATCTACAAAACCATCACTGCTAAAACCAGCCTTGCGCAGAGACTAAGCAAAACGCATTGTTGAAAACATTTGGAAAGGACAAATATTCTCAGTAGTACATTTTTTGCGGTTCGTAAAAATTGCGTTTTTGTTAATAATGTCAGTAAAAATGCTCAACTATATTCACAAATTAGGAAAAGTGCATTAATATAATGGGAAAGTTTAGTAAAAACCTAAGAGCATGTCTCATAAACAACTAAGAATTACGAGTTACCTGTGGTACAAGTTAATTGATTTGGTTCTATTGTCCTTTTAAAAACAATCAAAAATCTTTTTGTACTTGCATATGAAGAGTCAAGATAATATCTTATCACTTCTTGAATTTGTTCATAAAATATTTGGCAAACAATTTCATGTTCAGTTTTGATATGAGGCAACGACTGCAGCTCCCTGAGCCTTTCTTAAGGACGAAAGAAGGCATAATATTTGGGCAGAATAAGCATTGCAGACGTACAAGAGGGCTATGGGCTACGTTCATGGCCTGGAGGCCAGTCCACTCGGTGAAAGTACAATGGTGGAGACACAAAGTGACCCCTTACCAAAAGTGAGAGCTAAACAAACTGCCAAAGTATTACGTAGCGTCCCTCTCCCTTTAAGCATCATCTCCGACACTTCCCGTAATTAACCTCCAGCGTCGACCATCAAAACGAGGTTGGTGCTTTAAAAAAATACTCACAGATCAACCGTGCCACTCAGCAAAATTCCCTACAATTGAGGAGATACTTAACCACTGATCTCTCATGGAAATTCCACGGGATCTACAGTTTCATCCTGTATAAGAACTGCATTGGCCATCACGCGTGTCAGTGGCTAGTCGCAGGAACACTGACCCAAATACAGAGTCGAACAACAAAGGAAGGGGCTTGAAATAGTTTCGTGGAGATAAGTTTTTGCGCCTATTCCTCCTCGTCACTTCACTCGCATTTCAGTGCTGCTTAGACATGTATCTAACTGGCTTCGATCTAGTTAGTAGAGAGGAACATGAGGTATCGCGTGTTCACTTCATTGATATCTTCATCTAGGTACTACAGGCAGTTCCGTAATAAACTTTTTCAATTGTTAATGGTTAGTGCCACCTCAATTGTTAATAGCATTGTCGTCAAATTCGAAATTGAGGTAGTTTTCGGGGCTTGGCGTCATCCTTGAACCTCCTGCTAGAAGTCTCCACAGATTCTCGCATCTGCAACATATGTCCTTTTTCCTAAACGTTAAGGTTTGGCAAACAGCAATAGAAATCAGGTTAGCTATCCTTGAGTATCGGGTGTAGTTTCCGCTACCATTATTGTTGCTTCCCGAGTTGTCCCTGAAGTTGAATCAAGGCATAATAATGGGGAGGGGTGTGTATTTTGGACAAAGGGAAGGACTGCGGGGCTACTGGCGTGGTACAGGGACCAAGCCACCTAGAAGAAGTACAGTGGCGGAGTCTTAAGCGCCCGAAAAACCAAAGCGAATAGCTAAACAAAATATTAAAGTATTACAATGGCATTGGAGGATTTACCGAATGAGGTTTTCTTCTTACCTGAGTTGATGATTCTAGATATGAAGAAAGCTTATAACCAATACAATTAAATATTTAACGATGGAACCAGAGGAACTGGTTTCAAAACTATTTCCCTTGTTTTTAGGGCAGGTTACTTTGATCGACTAGAGGTGATCGTCATTGACTACCACTGATATCACTTGATTAGCATTTCATTTATAACTCCTTTAAATTGTCCAATTAAAATCACTAATAACCTAGCACATGTATGTTAGTTAGATCATTTACAATTTTTTTCTACCCACACGATAAGGAACACCTCTGTGCCTATTTAGATGTGGAGAGAGTGCGTATTCAAAATGACAGACTTGCTTGATTAAATAATGCATTAAAAATGTCGGCTTGCAAATAAAGATAAAGTGTTGCAGACTGAGAAACAAAAAATCTAAACTATCAGCCATCGTCAAGGAAAAAAGGCAAAATTTTGGGGCACCTCTAAGTAATACAGTACGAGTTAGTGCAATTAAAGGTTGTGATCTTGCGGTTGTGGATGAGACGACAAATGAAAAGTACACCTGTGTCAGTGGCGTTAACTTTGGCGAGCGCCAATGGGGATGGATGTGGCACTCTGTTTGGACATTAACAGCCTTCAAGTTTTTCCTAGCGGAAGAATGCTTATACCCAATAGCTCCTCCATGATCACAAGTAACAGCTGACTGTTAACCCACTTGAGACTTCGCCGTTAAAACTAATTGTTACACTTTTACTCAACTTTTATTTGTTTGAAACTTTTTTAAAAAAAATTACTCATTTTATTATCGGAGGATCTTTCCTTAACTTGTTTTCGTCCTGTAATCTTGTCAATTGAGAAACGCCACAGAATGTCTCCCCAATCGGAAAATAAAAGGATTTTCCACCAAAACTTTTAGTCAGAAATAGAAAGCTAGCAATAGTTTAAAGTCATTACTTAAAATTTCGTTATTAATTTTGCTTCTTTATTTATGAATTAGCTGTCACGTAGGGGTCAATTTCTCTCATGGTTGGGACGATTGTCGAGTAGTCATTGCAGCTTAATTGAAGCAAATCGGCCCAACTTTTTTTTTGTTTTAAATGTCATTCTAGTGGATGTTGTCACTGAAGAATTTGAAATGCCAAGGTTGCCAAATGGCCTATTCATATTAACCATCATCAATCAAGGTCAGTGTCTACCTTACTTTTGCTGCTGGATGTTTAGTATCTTAATGGTTTCGGGAGAATCCTATTACTACTAAAAATGTTCAAACAATTGGTAGTGTTAAAATCTGATTGCATGAAACTCTTATCTCACTCACATTGCAAAAAGTGTTGCAAAGCCCTGTGCCTGTCAGTTAGTATTTACAAGACGATAGGTCATCTGCCCCCTTTTCTCAAACTCCTATAGCTTAATTAGCGACATTTTCTGCCTTTTATGATGCAGCAAAAAATAATTTTGGACTGAGCTGTGATCACTATGTAGTCACACATCAGGCGCCCACCCACCATTTGTAGCATTATTTGGGTGAAATTTTAATAAAATGTCGAATAAGTCGGGCTTACATCAACTGTTACATGAAGTAACACGTTTACGCAGGTGTTTACGCTTCAGTATGCTGAAATAAAGGTGGGTTCCAACGCTGATGGTGTTTGATCCAGCTCAGTGATGCGTCCTATGCCATCGCTATTCACTTAAGCACTGAACGGGCTGCCCTTTGATTTTATTAGCGGACAATGAGTAAATTTGTATTTTTGACTGTTTAGATGGTATTCTAGTCTCCCTTCGAGTGATACAACAGGCTGCTGTATTAGTACGGGTTAAGCCTGCAACCGCATCTCGGGGATTGCATTCCATCTACTGCACGACAGTTTGGTCTTGGTACAAGTGATAGAAGGCGGTGCATTCAAACTAAAACGTACAGCATACTGTATGAAAACCTACAAAAATGAATAAGTGCTTTAACTTTTTGGTTTTTTGTGTCTTTAGGTGTACGCTCTAAAATGAGGAAGTTAACGCCAGCAATCCATTGAGTGAAGATCCAACAATTGGATGAATGACTTCTCCGGCAAATTGTCACCATTTATTCAAAATTACACCTGAATGGACGCAATTTTGGTGCCAAAACATTACAAGTGCAAACCAGTTGCATAAACTTTTCATTAAATTACAGTAAACAAGTAATCTTGCACAACAAGCGGAACTAGTAAATGTGCGTCAACTCTCTGATTGCCTTGTGTCTCAAAAAGCACTCGCACAACTTACACCAAAATTTCTGTCCATCAACCCATGTAGGAGACAGAATTGAGTTTCGGAAAATGAAAACAGTCTTATCTATCGCACTTTTGCGTTATCTTTTAATATTCTTGGATATCATTCTAAATGTGACCCAAATACAATTAGTAAATTAGAAGTGGAAATCGGATGCAGAGTATAGTAAATCACATGCGTTAAATAAATGATGTACAACACACAAATGCCCATTCACAAACCAGTAGATATCAGTTCAACTACCAACATGACTTCTGTAGAATAGATTGAGGACGTTTGAAATATGAGTAGGGATTCTTGGTCCCTTTGTCTGGAAATCCATGCCTTGGAGTGGAATAATCGCTAACGCTCCCAAACGAACCGTGCCGCTAGCAGGAAAGCATTTCTTAAACAAACGAAACTCGAAAAAGACCTAATTTTCTATGCAAATCACAAAAAATAATTGCTGCAGGAACCCTTTTTTCTCTGCCTCTAAGTTCTTTTTAACATACTCTCTTGAATATTTTAATATTTTTTTACTTCCTTTATTATAATTTACAACCTCTCAAAGTCGTTTAAGTTACTCAAAGCGATTTTCATAGTTTAGTGGTCAGTCTGCTAGAAAGAGGGTGATTAAATCACATTCATTCCCGAAGAGCGGCTTCATTATATGCAGGTTTGATAATTATTATTTTTACTACCTATTTTTCAAAAGCATTTTTTGACTCGAAAACCGAGGGTCTCAAGACTGCAAGCATTTAATCCTATGTTCATACAAGACTTCCGTTGCCATTGAATATGCTAGTATGTTCGGTAACAACGCAGAGTCCACGGTGTTTTTCGAGGTCGGGCCAGTTTGGGAAAACGGGATGAAGTGGTATCTGCAATGCTGCAGGCTGTTTTCTTTCAAGTTACTGTACCCACAGCATTACACAAAACAACTTTCATTGATGATGGAAAAAAGCTGCTAGGACGCACGAATCGGTGGCACTATGAAACCTTTCAAGTGCCGTTCAAATTATACGAGCAAAACAGCATGACTACCAGATGTTGTTGTGCACACGAAATATTCATGTCGCTTGGAACAGCGGTAAAATTAATAAATGAAAAAAATATATTAATGTTGCATCCTCTGGCTATATGCGCATTCACATATCTGATTTACAATAGTCCGTACGTAGTTCATTTAAACTTACCTGAAGACAAACGTTGTTATGCGGACAAGACACAAGAAAGCATATTTATCACTTTCAAGACATCTACACGGAAGTAATAACCAACTGTCCTTTTGCCATTTTACGATCTTCTTTGTACTTTCTTGCATGTGTATCAACGACCGCCAGCGTTGATATCACCACGGCATTAAGCCAATTACACGTACCTGGTCCGGGCCATCTCATCTATTCCAGGCAGTGGGTTTTATGTTCGGGGTGGGCCAGTTTCTCGACCCCGAAAGTTGTAAAAAAAACAAGAAATAAGCATATTGCAATTTTAATTAACGTTGGCTTTAAAAAAGGTTTGGAGTACAATGTGAAACACTACAAAAAATTTTACTGAGATTTCAAACAAGACCACTGTTTTTGTGAAGCCAAGTAAGAAGTTAACCGAGGGTAAAATCGGCTTAATTGAGAGAAGTTTTTGGTTGTAAATAACCAGTGAATCAGTAGTAAAGAACCAGCATATAAATTGCCAATGAAATGCGAATAAAAACGTGTCTCATTATGCTTTGTGGTAGGCTTGATGCGACTTATTTTGAGTCAGGTCTTGACAATCCCGCATTTTTTTTCAATTTATCTTTCAAGAGAGACTTGTTTTAACTATCAACAATAACCAAAATACTCCTAATTTTTAAATAAAGTAATAATTTAATATAACATCAGGTGAATACCTTAGATTCTGCTTCCTGTTTACAAAAACTAATGAAGTGTGGGTGGGGGTATTACACGGATGCTACTGCTACGAAAGTCAAACAGCATCCCCATTCATTTATAAATCAGTGAAGTCGAGAAAAACGCTTCAAAGCGATAATTACGTTAGAATACTAATGAAATCAAAGGCACAGAATGTTGAGTAAAAACCAAAATCCAGGCTACTTGGCAATTTGCTTGTCGGAAGAAAGCTGAAGATAAGGGGATGCTATTTTTGTCGAAGAAACAAGGGAAGATGTTAGCGATAGTGGCGATACAAGCAGTAAAGTGCCAAAATTAAAAGTATATGCCTCCTTTTACGTCACACAAAGCCAGAAATTATAAATTGACGAAAGTGATTAATTAAAAGTCGGAGAAAACATTTTAAGAAATGATGAAGAAGGTATAAGTAAAATTAATGATTGTCACCATAGTAAAGCTGCACCTTAAAATTTGCCTAGATTTTTTGTCAAAGTGTCTACTACAAAACAAACGAAAAGAAGTGGTTTGATTTACAAAAGGCTTAAATATAACTGCAGTATAAATTTACCTTGGTTATTTGGTTAACTCTTTGTTTTGGTTACTCAGATGCTAAAGGGCTCGGCCTCTGTACTTCCACCCGGTGGCAGCGAAAGTCAAATACGATCCCAAACGCACAGCCATGTGGATTTCTATAAATGAATCCTATTTTTTCAAATGATGGAAGAAGAGCATATGCTGCGGATAAGAGAATATGTGAGGACCCCTAACATAAAGGCTAAAAAGAAGGTCTGCCTTTGGCATCTGCCGCAGCCCCGTGACAAATGAAACGATACTAGCCGTGAGCTATTTGAAAAAGTTAGTTTCGGAACTAATTGCGGTACCTGCATGAAGGAGTCAATCAAATGAATAGTTCATACCTCTTCCGCCTCCCTGCTAGCTGGGTAGAATCTAGCTAGATGGAAAAATAGCTAGCCAGCACTGAACTGAGATGGAAGAGGCGAGAAGGAATAGAAGCGAAACCATATCCTCAGGAAACTTTCATACCCGGTTCCCTATTAAATGGTTTTGCTTTAAGGCCGGTGTTCCTACGACTAACGATTAACAGGAGTGATATCCAGCACATTTTTCTCCCCTCAATACATTTTCCAAGCAGGACAGAACTCCAGTTGCATGGGATTTCGACGACTGGGAGGGTTACTTCGTGGGTGTGTTCTTACAGCACCGATTACCTTGTAATGGCTGACGCGGAAGGGTGACTACTAGGAGCGTCGGAAATGAAGCTCAAAAGGGGAGGAATGCTGTGTAATGCTTCGGTTGTTTGTTTAACTCCATGTTTTGGTTTCAAGGGCACTTAAGGAACCGTCTTTGTACATCCGCCAGATGGCCTGGCCTTAAGCCATGCCAATGGCCTTCCAGCCCTTCTATACGTGTGCAATACATTTCTTATCCTGATATTGTGACTTCTTTTGTCTTTGGGAATGGTTCGGTGGGCTACAATGCTTTATAGTTTTGATCACATTTCAGTTTATTTTGAATCATATTCATGCGCTTTTTCGACGTTTTTTCTATCTGGTTTGTATATTCATCAAGAAACTCTTTATGGAAGTCAAAAAACAAATAATTCCTCTTCTAATTGCTCTTTGAAGGCCGAAAATATACCTAATCAGAACAATATAAAGAAAATGCTGGACACCTTGCAAGTCTATCCACTACCATGTTTTCACTCAAATATTTATTTTCCAAAGTTCGTGGGTGAAGAATTTTGTTTCGAAAAAGCTCCTACCTTTATACTTAGACTACTTCATAAAGTTTAAAATAACACGCAATTACCCAACATTTGTCAAAAAGTAAATACTAAAAAATGAGATTTGCCACATGATGGACATTCAAAATCCTTTAAGATATTGCAGCCATCGAAGGGAAAGCCTCAAAATTGCCACTATTAGATCCATACGACGCTTTCAACTTTTGATTTATGTCCTTCTATTCCCTTATCTTCGGGGTACTCTTTTTTCAAGATTCTTGACTTTATTTAATTGGCTTTGACCCTCCTCTACCCACTCCTCCTCTGCCCCCACCCCTCCCTCATCCCCTCGTCTCCCCAAGGACAGCGACCCGTTGCCACGTTGCGTGATGGGAACTTTTTGCCTCCTCTCATCTTGCGCCTTCACCATGAATTACATGCTGCTGCCACACCATCGATGCGATCTTACGTCCAAGTAGATTCGCAGTCATCCTGATAGATCAAACCAAAATATTCCTACATTCAAAATCCATTAATACCAATTAATAAAAGCAGCTGCTTTAATTTATACATCAGGGTGCTTTACTTTACCCAAAGCCTCTACTTATATTCCTCAAAAATGCTGATAGTTTTCAATTTTTTGCTTAAGGCCTATTGAAGCTCCACTGCTCTTGCATTTCGCATGCCAATCATCAGCCGTGAAATGTTCATCAAAGTTGAAGCAAATCATTAACCGATTTAGGTGAGGTACCTTCACAAAGCTGCATTCAGTATCTTTCCTCCCAACCACTAGGCTGCCACTTAAACACTGCCCAGCTTTTTGGCACATTAGGATATCATTTCCTTACTTGAATACTGCAAAAAGATTCTAAAGTAACACCTCTGATTCGTTCAACTCTGATCCTGCGCCGCTATTCGTCAGTGTACGGAACTCGAAATTGGGACATTTTCTGAAAGTTGATACAATTCTGACAGCCCCAATGACACGCATCCTAGGAGATTCGGGGATGACAGTGGATACTATAAATTACATTCATTCGTAACATCCAGCCAACACAATTAGAATTATAGTTCTCTTTATCGGGTAGCTGCTCAATGCCTCCGGTCAGTCTTGAGAAAATAATAAGATTGACTGGCAGGAGAAAGGTTTATCATTAACATGAAGAAGCTAAAAAGAAGGATATAGGTACGAAACGCCACGACACCTAGCTCTTAACCCGGTCAATGAGACTGAAGATTCCACCTACTTAAGCTTGCGAACTAAACAATCTTCACTTCACTCGAATTCTTAATGATACAAGTAGAAGAGTTTATCATTTGCGCCCAAGTAACTTAGAAAAAGTAGTCTCAAACCTTATTTCATCATTTATGCAATGACTTTTCCTTAGAAAGTCTCATCGACGAATGGCAAACCCCAAAACGGCAAATGACCGTTTCCATCCATTCACAGTGGACATTGTTGTTTCCGGTAATGTTCACCGCCATTAAGGCAAAATTTCCCTATTTCCGTTTCACATTATTTTGTCAAACCTTCGTTTATTTGTGCGTAGCACTGGCACTTTCTGGACCAGCCCACCCACTGTGGTACTGTGATGCTGAAAGAAGGACAAACCTCACACAAGGATTTTTGTTAATTAATTAACACCCCATCCAAGGTGATGTTATCTAGCACTTTTAAATCTGAAAGTCTACTGATATAGGCGCAGACAGGCGAATTCGCCCTATCAGGAATTGAGAAGAAAAAGAAGGGGAATGGAAAGCAGCATTTCTGTGGTCTAAAACAGACCTTTTATTAAGAAAAATTGCAGCGTTGCCTTCGAAGCCTAAAGTAGCCTTTTTAACCGCTTTTGATTAGACTTGAGGATTTTATGCTAAAAACCTTAAAACTGTACCTTATATTAGGAACCCACATAAAATAAACACACGTTTTTAAAAAAGTAGGCAACAAATAATGCAAACAAGCAGGTGCGAAAATATCGGATTGACTCGCACTCTCAATGTAAAAAGCAATTTCCACTCGGATAAACGAAAACGGGATGCGCATAGATGCAGAGATATGGTGGTTTTCACGAAAGCCCAAGTAATGAGAATGGTGGCTAAGCTAAGGCTACAATGCAGCCACTGAGATTCACTACTAGAGGAAAGCAAGTTTATCATTGCTTTTCGCAATAATCAGCAATTCGTTTGCAGCGACCACTTTGGTTACTCCTCCAGCAAAAATTGTACCAAGTAAAGTGGTAAATTTTACTTGAGGATGACGTAGAACATGACAGTTGAACAGAAGCCATTGCCGTTTTGCCTATATTGTGTGTGGTTTAACTTTTCGCTATTATTTTCCCTAAATTAAATACAAGCGACAGTGAAAAGTTCTCTCCGAAAAAGATGGAAGGCACTTAGTTTCACCCAATTAGTCAAAAACTATAGATGATTGAGGTTGGTAATTTCAGGGCAATTGTGTGTGTAGACGACACAGTTTAGAGAATGCCGCTTCCCTTCATGCTACTAAAAATTACAACTTGGAATATCAATTTCAACCACTGAAACCCCTTGGCCTCCATGGTTAAATATCTTTCGCCAATTCCATTTTCCCCAACACCACTACCTGCATTTTAACTTCCACAAGTCTGTCAAGAATGCAAATTAGAATGTTCCTTTATGTATTTTGAAGATTTATTGTTCCTTATTAAAACATTTACACATGACATTGTTAGGCTAATTTCAGATATATGAGGACATTTTTAAACCCATTTTAAACGTTGGTTGTTCGCTCAATCCTCGGTTTCGATAAAGAGGTCAATTCGGTCCTCCGCCATTGCACCGCCGCCGAATGGGCCGGCCTCCCAACCATACCAGTAAGCCCTCAGCCCTTCCGAACGTCGATAATACATATTCTGCCCTAGCATTATGTCTCTTTTCATCTTCAAGAAAGTCTCGGGGAGCTACATTGGTGGAAGCGGAAGGCAAACCCGATCCCAAAGGACAATTACTCCGATTTCCATTTCTGAATGCTGAAACCTAACTTGATGGAAGATGGACACATCGCTGCGGATAGAAAAACCGGTTTTGACGTCCACTTTTGGCAAATACCACAGTCTCGTGTTTTGCGGGGAAGGTATTAATAATTGAAGGGATGCTAGTTGTGGTCGCGAAACATCTCAAGGAGTTCTTTACGGAGACGTCTACTGTACCTGAATGAATATGCCAGTTAAGTGAGCTCGCGATATCTCCTCTGATTCTCCAGCACCAGGAGATAGCTGAGATATATATGGCTGGGCAGCACTGAAATGAGAAGAGTATGGCAAGGAGAAACAGACGTGGAACTCCACATTCACCAAACTATGTTAAACCCCGTCCTTTATTATATAACTCCGCCTTTGGGTCAGTGTTCCCTCCGCTAGGTATGGACACGTTTGATGGGCAGCATATCCCTCCTCCCCAAATCCAGATCCCAAATTGGATGGAACTCCAAATGCAGCAGAAATGCCAAGGCAAGTCAGTGACATTGTGGTCAAGTGTCTATTCATTTGTGCATAAATTCAACGACTGGCTCGGTTGACTCATGGATGTTTTTCTGGTAGCAGCCACAATGTTGTAATGGTCGACGCGAGAGGTTGGTCAAGGGGATTGCTTTAGAGGACTGTGCAACATGATGGTTGTTTATATCACCGGTTTCTATAACGGATTACTCAGGCCTCCCCAACTGTATGCCCGATGGGCAGTCTGGCCCTTAAGACATACCAATGGCCCCTCAGCTATTCTGTACATCAAGAATGCATACTCCAACCTAGTAGTGTGACTTCTTTCTATTCAGAAAGGAATCGGGGAGCTGCAACGGAATTCAATAGAAACTATTTGAAAGATTTGTACAGCTTTTAAGGACTTTTTAATATGAATGGAACACTTTTTGCTTAAATACAGCACCAATTGACAGAATAATCCCCGGTTTAACGCCTACTTGTGGTTACCTTGCAAATTTGGCTAAGATTATTTTTACAATGACAACTTTCTATAAAAGAAAAAATGTACTTAAACGTTACTCAGACGCGCCTAAAAATTAATTAACGAATTATATATATACTAGTCTAGGCAAAAGGAATTTTAGGTATAGGCGCGACTGTCTCAAAGAATACCTTGGGTGTCAGTACACACACAGGAATTGCCTAGTACCGGGAAGAGTACTGTCTACAGGGCTATGTCACTATTAACACAAATCAAAGTAGTGGAGCGTGGTTCACCAATGTGTCCGCTGCCTCTACCGTCTACGACCGACTGTCATTTACGGAAATGTCATATTTTTTACTACGACTTTTGTAGCACTAAACGAAAGAACGCGTCAAGTCACCATTATTAATAATCCATAGCTGTTTGCTTGGAGCAGGGGTTAGCTCTGGCAGACAAAAGGTTCCACTATTTTCAACACGACTTTTGTAAGATGAAAAACACTTTCAGTTTGTAGAATCTAAGGCTTAAATTCGTCAAAAATTCTCTAATAAATTAAGAATAAATCCGCGGATCTGGTCTAACCGTAGCCAACGAGAATCTCCCCTCAAGTACATCAATTTTTACTAGCAGCAGCAACACTAATATTGGGTCAAATCATAGGAGACTACAGAATTGGATTGCTGTGTCCTACTTTCTCACGATGAAATAGCCGAAAACGCACGCGCAATCGGAGGAGGAGATAGGTAAAGCGGCTCATGACTCATCTGGCCGTATGCGTACCCATAAGACTGGTGCTGGTGCCATAACCCGCCCGCTCCAACCCACTCCAAGCCTGGTCACGCCGAGTTTTTAATTGCCCTGTGGTGAGTGCAAATGAGAGTGAAATGGGTGTTTTATTGTGTGTGTATGTGTGTACCGTCCACTCCTCCGGATGATGCTTGGACGTTTCACAGCGGTGAGGTAATCACCAAGCAAAAAGGGTATGGTGAGAATTAAGCCACCTGTAAAGTGGTTAAAAAGGCGAAATAGTCGCTTTTACAACGAAGTGGGCTCAGTAGAGTGGAAGGAATGCTTGCAGCGCTTAGCTTAGTAGCAAAAGCGCTTCAAGAATGCGGGTGATTTCCTTGCTAGAAAAGTGAATGAAAGCAATGTTAAGCCATTTGCTATGATATATTGGTGTTGTCGGGTGACTGCAATGTCTGGGATACGGAGTGCTACCCCCACAAAAGTCTGTGAGAACCCATTTTTATGAAATATATACAGCCATTGGAGTTTGCCGCGGTAGGAAAATTGAAGTAAAAGTACTGAAATGGAGGCTCAGCCAAAACGCCGAACATTAGTATACTTGTGATTCAAATAAATACATCATAATTTTCGAAAATCCATGATTGAGAACAGTGGGGTTCGTTTAGATTCCATAGCCAGAGGTAGGTAATGCGAAGAATTAATCTCTGCAAGCAGAGGGAACATCAAACAGGAAATGATTATTTAAAGGCGCGGAGAAGCTGCAACTATTTCATAGCTATGCGTCCCTTTTGATGGTTACTCTATCTGTCCTTAAGAATTCCAAAGCAAAATACAAAAGTGGATAATTGTTCCAAATACACAGCGAATTTTGAAGCCATATTGGGGAGGTCAAACATAGAAGGGTGAAATGAAACTAATTAGAGCCTTATTTAAAAAGCACATCCACACTTTTCTGTGACCATGTATCATTAAAACGTTTTAAGATACCCAGCATTGCAATTCACGTCACATGGCAGAGTGATGCAAGCAGTATTTTCACAGCTTAAAAATAGCAAAAATGCATGCAATGAATAACAAACAGCTCCGATGTTCTTTAAAATATTTACTACTTTTATAGATAGAAGATAAGGACTGAAAGTTCTTGGGGATTTATTATATTTTTTAAATCTGAAGCGGCCTCTTCGAGCCTTCAACATTGCCTAACCAATGGCTTTAATAGCAATGCTTTGTTTGTTTAACTCTCAGTTTTGGTGAAGGGGCACTTAAAGGCCCTCAACCGTATTTTAACAGGGTAACATGGTCTCTGGACCATGGCAATAGCCCCCAGTCCTTCTTTATGTCGGCAATACATCTTCTTTTTGAGTATTATACTTTCTTTCGTATTCAGAAAAGTTTTGGAATACTCCTCAATGATCATGCTGTGTACCGCAATCGGCCACCTCACTTGGTTTCAAAACTGGAGCAAAAATCACAATCAACCAGTCAAGACTACACACTTGTAAAAGACATTATATTAACTACCAATCCAACACAAATACTCCAAAGAGGAGTGGAAAGATTACTCGTAGTGGCGGTGACCTTCTTATGTCTCGGTAAAAGAATACAATATTACGTCGGCCAAAGTTCAAAAGATGCTAAATTTGCATAAAACTCATATCACGCTTTTTGCAATGCCATTAATGATGTTTTCGCAGATGCGCAAACGCCAGTGCTCAATGGATGGTCATTCAAAGACTGCTCAATTCCAAGTATTATTTAAAATACCTGATTTCTACAAATTACTCTTGTTGTAGTTTTACTGGCAAAATCCCTCATCTTCAGGCTCTAATTTTAATGCATTTCCTCAGCTGTAGAACGGAAATGGAGGACTGATGTGCAGAAAAGTATGGTACAGGAAAGAAATCATATTACTGTTCTCGGTTATGTTTGCGTGAGTGTGTATGGAAACGACGATTTAATTGTGTAAATTTTGGGTCAGGCTCTGCCTACTCCCGCAGAGCTGAAAGGGTATGACTGACATCTCAGTTAACGACACGCTTCCTTAATTTTGTTAGCGGCTTCAGCAGACGAATGCTTAAATAATCTGCAATACAACTGACAACCCACAGTCTTATATTTCTAATAAAGCATAACTGTGCTATTTCAAAAGCTGGTCTTGTGGTAATTATTAGTTAAATCAAATGGATTGCAAGCGGCTCACTTTTAGCTCCATGGCATGTGCTTTTCACGATTTGTCGAATCTGCAAGAAAGACAGGAAAGGTTTCTGCTCCCGCTGCTAGTCCCCAGCTAATGGATTTGCTGGGAAAAGGAGGTTTTCCGCTACACGGGTTGAGGTTGTATCGATGACTTGAAATGGCAATTTACGTATTTAGTTGTAAGAGCCATGCACTATTAATGCAAACACTTGCCCATTATCAGCAGATAGTTCTGTGGAGTATAAACTTGATGAAAGTGGTTTTTGGTGACAACTTTGATTTGCCGTCACGTTTATAAGGCATTGAAAACATTCCTCTTAAATAACTCCATAAATTTGGCCTTTTAAAGATCTTCATTTTTGGAAATAAACTATGGAATGTTATCGTAGCATAGCCGTTGCTAATTTGATCGCCATTGAGGTATTGTACAACAATTAATCAGTGTCAATTGGACAAAAAATTCTGTTGTCTGCTTAAAAAGGCTTTAACAAGGTCAAAGAACGCAAAACACGTGCTGCAATTCGACCGCATCTTAGTGTAGCACCCGAGTTCACCGCCCAAAGCTCAAAATGTCAAATGGATCCAAACGGTATAACAGTTTGATTGTGAAGAAGAGGTGGCAGGCTGTTAAACTAGAATTGCATTTAAACGGGGTGCAAAGTGAATAGATAGCCGTTTGTTCCTTCAAACAATGAAATCTGTGTTAATTTTGTCCTATTTATTCAACAGCCCATTCAAGGTCTATGGCTATGCTATTACGCTTCTCACATACTCTGTGGCATTAAATGCCAAATAAAAGACTTAAACAAATAAGGGGCCTCTGCCATTAGTTACAAAAGGTAGCAGTTAATAATTAATGTAAACAAATTCAAGGACGTATATTTCTAAAAGTTTAACAGATAAGCTGAAGAAAACAAAATTAAGCCAATCTCGCAGAAGGGGTTGTCAACATCGGCAAGTAAGACGAAGCCGTCTAGCCACTTGAGCAGAGTGGTTTCCTGGTAATCTACATTGGTGCATCCCCCGTTCTGCAATATCGGCCTTAGCGCTTTTATTACAACCAAGTAATTAGATGTTCGGTTCTTCGGTGACCATTTGGGAGACATCACTCTTTTAGGTCAGCTGTGTGAACTTAGGCGCAGGTTTCACCAATACCGGATCAATTCCAGCGTAATTAAAGGTTCCAAACATGGAAGCCTAAAGTTATCGTCTGATTCATTTAGATCACAATCAAAAGAAAATCTAAGGAGGTTAAAGGAAATGGGACGATTGTAATACTTTGAGTCTTTGAAAAATGAAAAGTAAAGGCTCGCAAAAGCGCTGCCAAGGAGGATATTTGTAATTCCTTTGAATAAAGATACCTGATTTTGAAGAATATATTTACAAATACAATCTAGTAACTACCTCTGTCGGCCTGTTTTGGTTTCGTAGGCACCTAAAGCTCCGCGATTGTACTTCCTCTGAATGGGATGGCCTCCGGGCTATGCTAGTAGCCCTCCACCCCTTCTCTATGTCGGCAATACCCACTCTGCCCAAGCAACACGCCTTTTTTAGGCTTTAATGGAGCCTATGAATGCTGCAATGCAATGAAAGGACCTATGACACTTTCACTTAATCAATGTAAAATTTTCAGCTTTATTCCTTGTTTGAAGCAGGAGTGGCTAATAGTTCTATTACCTTCCAATCAAATGATTAGTAATTACTATTAATTACCGAATACACGTGATGAATCTATACCCTATCAAAGTCCAGTGCAGTCAAAAGTTCCACAAATAACTTTTATTTATTAATTTTGGATAACGTTTGCTCCTATGCTTGCCCTTGAGAACCTTGTAAAAAGTAAGATCCATGAAAGAAATCAGCTTTCGTAGCATCAAAACGTCGGTTCGAACGACGCAATGAACTTAGCTTTGACTATTAAAATGGCAAAAATTTTTCCCATCTCACGTAGGTAAGGTGTCCAGGTATTTGCTTAACTGCCTTGCCAGATTGAATGCAGATGTACCTCAACCGAATTAAATAATTCATTTCAAGTATGAATTTGACCACGCTTGAGTCAAATAGTTTTATTGCTTTAGCACACTAGGAAGTACAAAGCGTGGTAGTATACATTTGACTTGGATGAAAAGTTATAAATGAATGCTTACTCTTTTTTCTATGGTTAAAATCTTAAAACCACAGCCTAGGTCCACACTCCAAAATGCAGAAAAGACATGTAATTCCTCTAGTTTTATGGACTTGCTGAAATGAAGCAGTTATGGTTTGTAGCAGTTTATATTAATCAAAATGTTTCCTTACCAACTTTATAATTATCTTTATAAAACGAAATGTTTACTTTATCTTGAGACCAAAAAAGTTATATAAGATGGAGAGGGACATTTCTGGAAGGTGGTGAAACAGAGGAGTGGCAACATCACTTTTATATTGTCATCAACTTATGAACTGGGCAAAATTTCACCACATTTAACAAAATTAAATAATAAAGACCTTTTTCATTCATTCATGAAGCCCCAATATTAGGGGCTATGATTTTTTAAACAGAATCCTCACCTGGAGTGCCCATAGTACAGCTACGCTTCTCTGAAGTCATTGACGACCTTGCGCATTGAGAGCGACAGGCCTGGATTGTGTCACCTTACTTGGTGCGTGTGGATTTAAGCCATCTTGTTAAATATCCTGCGATAACTAGGCAGTTGAGTGACTGTATCATGTGTTGGAGTGACCACTGTGTTGGCTGTTCACTTTTTACCTCTTTCACCCTAAACTCATCATGCCAGTAGCTCTTCCATTAAAAATATGGTTAATACGGCCTTGGCGTCAATAAAATTGTTCAAAACTATTTACAATTGATAGCGGTTTTGGCCTTTTTGAGTTAAGCATTACTGCAACTAATCTCCTTTTATCAATTATTAAATATGGTTTCAAAATCTGGAAATGAGTTTACTGATATGAAGCATGAGAGTAGATCGAGGTGTATTACAAAAAATGTAGTGCTTATTTTCTTCGCTTTTTGATTCAAGCAGCACGGTTTGTGTACTTTGTATAAATCATCTTATAGTGCCTCCAGTCTTTTCTGAAGGCGAAAGGTGATATAATACTCGGGCAGTATATGTATTATCAACATATAGAAGGGATTGGGGCTACTGGCACAGACCGAAGGCCAGGCCGCCTGTAGGTTGAAGAATGGGGGAGCCCTTAAGTGGCCCCTTCACCAAAACCGAGAGTTGAACAAACAACCTACATATTACGATCTAGTGCGTATTCATCTGAATTGCAACATCGTAGCCGTACTGCTTTGCTTCGTCTTCAAATAAGGTTTGTCAGGCAAGTGGACTTTTTGTGTAATCAATGTTGTGATCTAATATACAAATTACTCTAACACTTACATGAAGGAAACCTACTTTGCCTATTAAAACTCACGATGTAGTTTGATACTGAGTTATAAAATAGCGCATATCTTTCGCCAAAGCAGTTCGCGAACTCGCTGTGCCAAATAGTACCTCCGATCAAAGTTAAGGTGACTTCTTCTTTGTACTATTAATGTAAGTCTCCCCAAAACCAGACATTTAAATATCAACTGTGAACAGGAATTTTCGCCGACAAGAGCTAATGCGTACTGCTTAAAACCCGTCCATATCATAGACTGCTAAAAGGCCATTTAATTACATGAATCCTGTGGCAGCCCTGCCGCACTGTCCGCCAGACCGCCTCTCCAGTATGCCTGCTTGTGTTTGTGACTCAGGCTGTTTTGCGTGTGTGCAAATTAAGTGGGCACTGTGCATGTACGTATGTGTTTGTAGAGGGTTTGAAAATATGCCTTTTCTTTTATGTTACGCTAAAGAAATCACCCCTTTTTCGTTCTTTTTGTGATTGAGTACAGGGAGACTGGAAGAAAATTACAGAGGAATACACTGTCACATAAGTTTCAATCATCCATTTTATAATTCATGCCTTTATGAATGGAAAAAAAATGTCTACAGCAAGAAGCATGCGACAAAAAGGTTCGCTTATTCCAAAGAAATGGTCAGCTAAACTTGTTACTCTCCTTGCAACTCCGACCAGAAGAAACGCGGATTTCGCAGCCCTACGTTCACCTATTTTTTGTGGTAGGAACCACTAGTAATTAAACAAGTGTATCCAAAATGTAGGCCCGGATTTACAGGCAGTAATTACGTGATGAGACCACCGAGACCAAACCGGACTTTAAAATTCTGAAATTCCAGTACAGAAACTGACCTGCGTAGGTTGCCTCCAGTGTTTTGTCTCTTTTACCTGTTTGGCCCAACTACGATGATTACACAATTTAAAATCGTATGTTTTATTAAAAATAATGTCCAACATATCGGTAAAATTACTTCGAATACCTTGGCTCGGTTAACATTAGCCTTGGGCGGTTGGAAGGTTTACATGCAAACTCGATCCAATTAGGCTTGCTGATGATTAACCGCATTCCTATAGATTACCAATTCCCACTTACAATAATAATTATAATTTGGAGACAAATTATCACTCCTTATCCGGCAAAATGCTTTTTCTATCGCTAATACTGAGTGATAAACCACCTCTTATTTTACATAGTAATCTTGGGCCTTCCCTCGTATGCATTAAAAGTGACGAACCCAACTCGATTTAGAACTTAGGCAGTAGGCAATGCCCCTTTTTAGGAATCGTATGCTTTTCCTTACCTCGCCATACTTGCCTGCGAAACGGCATCTGGTAGGCGGGTTTGGTGGCACAAGACTAATCTGAGGTTTTATCGACGTTCTGCGTTGTTTTACTGAACCCGCGCCAGTAACAGTTGAGCTTTTTTAACTTCGAGTAGCTTTGTCACCGAAAGCGCGATTATTTAGCATAATTTTAAAAAAATGTATGTTTTGAAAGTTTGAAATCTTCCTTGCTGGAGTAATTTAAATATAGTCAGTAAGTTACTCATTAGTTAAAATTCAAGTATATACTTTATCGCCAAATTAATGGGTGATTAATGGATGATGTTGTTGCCGCTTGCCAGATTAAAGTTCTTTTCTTTCACGAATTTAATATTTTCTGGCCCAGCTTTAACGGGAATTTCCCTCATCCGTACACAAGAAGAGACTTTTGTATTTCTTATGCAATACTCTACAGGTAGGATTGACACTTATCTAGATTTGTTTAAATAGCTTCCCTACAGTAGAGCACTGCCTAAAGGAGGATCTTTTAAATTGCTAAATGGATTTTAACAGTAGCCCAGGTTACGCCTACACAACGCTTTCGCTTAATGGCATAATTTCGTTCTTAATATAATAAGGATATGAAAAAGGAAATTTGCTTAAATTTGTGCAGTTATTTTACAATCCTGATCTTACTCTCTTTAATTTTCTGGTGACCAGAAAGTATCGTACGGTTCTGTACACATCCCACGGCAGTGCATTACAAAATGCAACTATGCGTCAGACCAACGGTGAGGTGACTTTTTGTCCTGCCATTGTTGACCCTCATACAATTTTGGCTGAATCTTATGTGGCTTGACTACTTTGTGGATAGAAACCCCGTTTAGAAGTCTCAGAATCTTCTCATAATTTAATATAACATTTAAATGAGGTGCGGTAGTTAACAGTACTGCTAGACTGAAATAAAGGTTGACCCTGATGGTAAATCACATAAAAATGCATCACAGGTGGAAATTTTCTGCATTCTTAATGAAAATGAGAAAAATTGAGTGTAGCTTTTTTTCATTAGAAGGCGAGATTGAAGTGTAATGAACAATTCACAGTCATGTTTAATGTGGGTGATGCTATAGCCCCTTGATACCTACATCAGCTGAGAGGGGAAGTCGTGGTGGAAGCTACTGACCCAGTGGATGGCAGAAGTCGTGCATTTAGTAATGACAGACAGCAGATTAAGACACTATTAATTTGTTGGCCTTCACTTCCTTCCTGTAACAGGAAAGAAGTGCTGTAAAGTGTAGATCGTTTGCTGTTTAACTAATCCGTGATAAGGCGCGATTTTTGTATTGTAACAATAAGCAGACTGGCGCGTTCTTGATTATATCCACTTTCCGCTTTCAAAGCACATTTTGGCTCATTTCCAGACTGACCTATTCATTAGGAAGTGCTCACTTGCTTGGGGCCAAATTATTGTGTTTGCCACAACTTGAGAATGTATAAGGATTTTTTAGAACCAATCAGGGCTGGTGATACAGTAGAAGGTCCTATTCTTGCAATCACAAGGCAATGCAATATCTCATACATAAAATCGCATTCGTAAAAAGATGAATCCTTTGAGATGGGAAAGCTATTTCCCCTTTTACCGCATTCTCATAATCTTTTCTCCTCCAATTAAAATCACCTTTTCTTGGTATCAGGCCTTTACATGCAAAATGGGCAGTAGATAGTAGGAAAGGAAAAAGAAGCTAATGAGGCAGCAAGATTTTACAAGTTTCACTTGTTGATAAAAGGTGTTGAATTGTTATAGCTATTAGCTCAATGAGCAAAATATTTGAATAACCATTTAGTGATTGCATACTTTTGAATACCAAGCTTACTAGCGTATTCGATTACATTATGGTGAGGCTAAAACTCACATGAAAGGATCCAGTCAATTTGAAGTGGAAGAATTTTGCATATTTTTAAAATTTCCTAAATCCTAAGCCGGAGTTGTTGCAGGGAGCTCGCGCTTCCCTTTTTAGTTAAGCCGCCAAATAACGAACAGGAAATCGCCAGAAGTGGACCAAAGCTGTAGTGGGTGCAAGTATTTGAATTTGCAGCAGTAGTGGTCATCATTTGCATCTAAAGTGTCAGATTATTTTTTACAAATTTATCTGATTGGAGGCTTAATTTTACCTGTGATATGATGAAGGTGTTCCTGTTTAAAGGATTTTACTTTGAAGAGGCTAGTGCACCTTTTTAATATTTGTAGCACAGCTAAGCGAAAAATTGTTGTTCATAAAAGCGGACTTTATGCATCATTAATTTGCTTGGAAGCGCATAGTCCAACCATTAAGCGTCCCATGGTATCACACCAAGTCAATACTTAATAGTGATTCCCTTTTTGCTTTAAATAATCGCAAAATAAACTTCTGACGCAAAGGTCAATCTCCACTGTATCACCAATCAATGTTTTACAATAATCCGATATTGAAAAATGAACAACATTAAATCTTTTTAGAATTATTTTATGAATACACTGTCAATTAGTCCACAATAAGAAGCTAAAAGTAAAAAAATTCACAGTAGTGTAATGAAAAAATTTGTGTATTCCACAAATCAGTTGACACGTTCGACGTCACGTGTGTGAAAAGTGTTTCTTTTCTGTTTGTAATCTAAGAATGCGCCACATCTAGCTTAAAGTAATTTTTGAGTTGTTAGTCCCTTTTAATACCTTGGTTATTTGTTCAACTCTTTGTTTTGACTTTGCCAGCGCTTAAACCCCTGCTTTTTTACTTCCACTGGGCAGCATGACCTCTGGGACATCCCAGTAGCCCCTCAAGTCTTTTGTACCTCATTAATACATATTCTGTTCAAGTATTATGGCTTCCTTCGTCTTCAAGAATAACTCGGGGAGCTACATCGGTGGCAAGGGAAAGCAAATCCAATTTCAAAATGTTTTTGCCCTGATTTTCATCCCTAAATGCTGAACCTTAAAGTGACCGAAGAAGGGCATATGTCGCGATGGGAGAATCCGTGGTGGTCTCTAACAAAAGGGTTGAAGTGACGTCTACCTTTGGCAACAACCTCACTTCCGTATTCTGTAGGAATGCTATCAACAACTGAAAACACTTCAGCCGTGAACCATCCTAAATGTTCTCTACTGAGCTGTCTGCATACTTACATAAAGTGAAACTCGATAGCTCCTCCACCTCCCCACTAGCTGGCTAGAACGCAGGTAGATGTGGCTGGGCAAAGTGGATTACAAAGTGAAAGGTAGGAAGAGACTCAAAAACGCACCCTCACAAAACTGTTTTACTTACCGTCCTACATTGAATGACTTCTTCCACTGCAGTGTACCAATGCCTATCGATGGACGTACGTAATGGTCAGCACTTCCCTTCTTTAATATGTTTACCACACAGGGCAAAACTTTAGATCCCATGGAAATACTAATATAAAACAGAGAAGTTACGGTCATATACCATCTCACTTGCAAACGAATTTGATAGCTGGCACGGTTGATTGGTCCGTAGATGTTTCCTTGCAGCAGTGACTGCGTTGTAATGGTAGTCGCAGGAGGTTGACCAAGAGGAGCGCCGGGGACAACGCTCAAAAGGAAGAGGAGGGAGTATGTGTAGTGCTTCAATTATTTTTTTATTTGTTAAATCTTTCCTTTAACTTCACTGGCACTTGAGGCCCCAGTTTTGTACTTTTGCTAAGCGGTATCGCCTGGAGGCCATGCCAGTAGCCCCTCGGCCCTTCCTTAAGCCGTTAATGCATATGACGTATTAAACCGTGCACCCAGTGAAAAAAACATTTGATTTTCTTAAATATCTACTTATATTAAACTCTTCTATCATAATAATTAAAAATTACTGTTTTGTATGGACGGAGTAATAGTTCAACCAGTTGGCAAATCGCTCACTTGATTGGTCGTAGCATAATTTCATATAATTTGTGAATTTTAATTAAAGGAACTCATTCTACTTCCATAATACAATTTTAAAAGTTTTTGGAAAATAATTCTTTATTTGGCAGATATTTTCAATAAAATATTTATACATCGTCTACTACCTGCATAAATTCGCCCTCATTTACTTAGCGGATTTTCCACTGCGTATCTAACATCAACTTTTCTCTTTAGATAGTTACAAAGTAATCTTTCAAAGCATCATTTTCAAAAGAGTTGGTACTCCTTGTGACCGACAGAAGGGATAGGTAAAAAGGGCAAAAGTTTTAAGGACTGAGCAGAGCATATCTCTTAACACGTTAATGTAAGAATATTCTGCGTTGTTAAAAATTTTCTACTCAGTGACGTGTAAGGATTGCACTTCCTTTTCGAGGGCAGATCTTTTGAAGCTGTTGGATAAAATGATTTTTCAGCCTGGTAGCCATAAGGGCTGTAGGGCCGATGAGTCATGTCCGGGTTCCGAGTACGACAAAAAGGCGCAGCTCCGTCCCTCCAACTCCCATTGGAAACCTGCCATTGTTAGCATGTGATTATTCCGCAGATCACGTGCATTATTCATTCACCCGTCTTCAGGAGGCTCTTGTCGACTAGGCATAACCATGTATCGTTTTCATCCGGACGTCATTTCGCCTCTGATAAGGTATTATGTGTACTACCGGCCAAACGTAGCAGGCATGGGGTACAGCCTTATCAGGTTGGGTAGTTAACTAGCTGGTTTTAGTTTGATTAATGTGATAATAAACACCATTTCTAACAGGGATTCTGTTCGACAGCTTAGTAGCGTGACACAGAAATTAATAAATTTTGAATTTAAAAAACAATATTTAAGCAGTAAAGGCTGGAGAAGAGAATTTGACTTTGCAACCCCAAATTGTTTTCTTGCGATTTGGAATAAGATCTAATTATTTTCCTTTGTATTTATGCTGACTTTTTCAAGGAGTTTTTGAATCTATTTTCCGAAAAGTTCCTCCAAACCATTGGCTTTAACTAGCTACCCATGGTGGTACAAATGTTAAAATCGCTCAGTTATCCAGGCTGGTGCGATCCAATCTGGGTTTTTGTTGTTGTAAAGCAATCAGGATAGGTAAAGCGTACCCTCCATTGTCAGTCCGTGCGTTGCAGACTCAAAAGTTACTATATAAAATTACTGTACTTTTCTTGGAATTGCTATTAAACAGAAAAGCATTTTACTTACTTTGTTGCTTTGTTTAGCTACACGGGTCTCTGAATCTGCGTAGATTGTATGTCTGCCCTGCGACGTGGCCTCAGAGCCATGTCAGTACCCTGCCATCCCTGCCATACGCCTATAATACATTTTCCTCACAGCACTTTGGCTTGTTACAGTTTCAGGGAAGGCTTAGGACACTACGTTATCTTTCAGTTGCTTTTAAAACTTCACCTTATTTACACCACAAAATTCTGATGTTTTCATTATTGAAGACGGTCTTTCCTTTGTTCTTTTCAGCAAACCCATAGAGTGAAAAATTAATTGGCGATAAAGGGCTTAATTTTTTGGCTTTCACACCTAGTATTTATTTGTATAAGAATAAAAAAAAATAAATCTGGTGAAACCTCGCAAGAGCGCTATATCACAACAGTTATCTCTTCATCTGATGACAGGGGTTGCAAAACTGGTCGCTGGAAGAAAAAGAATCCCTAAATGATAGCAAAAAACAAAATCAAGTGGAAAATTAAAGACAGGATTAAATTTCCGGTAAAATAAAGTAAAAAATACCCATTGTTCCAAGGTGTTATTGTTGTCAGTGTTTAATTAGATGTCCAGGCACGTGGCGCCAACGATGTACCGGGAGAGGCTCCCAAATTTCGTTGTGGGATTGCTTGATTCACTTACGTTTTTCGTTACTCCAAAACACAATTACTACTAAACGAGTACAGTTTGGGGAAAGAAACTGCAAATTTAAGATAAGGATGGTAAGTCATGTTAACATTATTTGCCAACTCAGTCATATTTTTAACCGGAGGTTATCAACATCCCCCCAGAACATAAAGCAGGTTCCCACACATGCTTTTAACTCATTTGTCAGAATAAAATTTATGAAGTGTTTTCTATAAACTAGCTCATGCACGGATCCCATAAACTACAAAATCTAAAACTTAGACAAGTTGACAGAATCAAAATACAAAATTCTGGTCACGCTTGACTGTAAAATCTTGAAAGGATGATAGGCAGTGGGGAAAAGAAATCAAATTTTTTGAGAGAAAATCTGTTGGCAATGGATGCGCATCCGTCGAAAGGACTTTGACACACCAAGCACTTAAATCTAAAAGAAAGGAACAGGTTGCGTGTGAATTCACCTGTTGCAGTGCTGTAATAGTTGTGATTAGATCAGTTGAATAAACTTTGCCGTTGCAGTTTCTCATTGCAAAGGGAAGCTACTCAGTCCAATAGAATTTGTCTCAATCCCATTAAATGCAGCGTAACAATCAATTATCACTGTAATTCCGCGAAGAATGATGTATGGAAATCGTCTGAAATGAATGTTATGTAGAAAGGCGTTGGTGGAATGAAGGTGATGTAATTGTAATACTTCATATCTCTAATTAGCCCCCAGTTCTGGTAGTGGATCCACTTACGTGCTCTGCTATTCTATCCAAGCTGAGTGGACTGGTCTCCGACCACGTTAGTAGCACCAAGACCTACTCTATGTCCAGGGCATACATTCTGCCCAAGTGTTAGTGTTCAGGGAAGTCTCGGGATGCCACATTAGTAGTAGCGGAAGGCGAACCCATTCCTAAACGATATATACCCTAATTTCTACTGCTGGGTGATAAACCTTAGCTGGGCGGAAGAAGCACATAAGCTGCGGACGAGAGAATCAGTGATGACCCATAAGAGAGGGCCTAAAAACGATGTCAACCTTTGGCATCTGCTTAGGAAAGCTATTATCAACAAAAGCGACATTAACTGTGGTCGTAAACCGTCTAAAGGAGTTCGTTAACGGAATGGCTACTGTTACGTGAAATCACGCCACCTCCGCTACATCTCTACTAGCTTGATAGAATCCAGATCAACATGAGCGTGTAACTCTGATGTACGAATAAATTGGTAAGGAGAAACAGATACTAAACTCTATCTCCAAGTTACCATGTTCAAACCCATTCTTTGATGCATGACTCTACATCTGGGCCAGTGTTCCTATGACTAGCTATGGACACGCGTGATGGCCGGCATATTCCTCCGTCCTGAATTTAGTTTCCATACAGGCCGAAGCTGCAGCTCCAGTAGAACTACGGAAGGGGAAGCAGTGAAGTTACGGTCGTGTATCTACAGGGGAGAATGGAATTTCGATGACTGGCACGGTTGTTTGATGCGTGTTTGTCTTCCAGCACTAAGTGCGTCGTGATGTCTGACGCAGATTGATAGTGAAAATGGCCATTGAAGAAGCCGCTCTAAAGAGAAGAGGGGTTATGTAATACTTTGCTTGTTTGTTTGATTCGTGATTTTGGTAACTGGGGCGCTTAAGTGCTTCATTATTGTACCTTCACCAGCTGGGATGATCTCGGGGACATGTCATTAGTGCCAACCACTACAGCACATTAAATGCTTATGTACTGCCTGAATTTTGTCTTCTTTTGCTCCCTCGGAAGTCCAAGGGTGCTACAGTTTAATGGTATTGTAAATGAATTTGATTTCAGCAATTAAGCGACATTTAATAAAAATTAGATGGACGCACCAAAGTAAAAGACGACCAATGCTGATTTCATTGTAGAAGAACATCATGCCTCAAATAATAATTGTTCGATTAGAAGTAAAGTTGGAATCGACTAAATTACTGTGAGCATAGCCGTAAAAGTTAATGGCAAATTTGGGAACTAGTAAGGGAAACGTAGAAGGTTGCCACAGCAAAAACTTAAAAATTACCTATCTGAACATTTTTAAACTTACCAAGGGAAAATCTGCTTCCAGGTCTCTTACTTCTCGGTAGAATGAAGGTATTTTAAACATACAGATGGGTGTGCATTGTTATTTAAGAACAAAGGGTCAAAAATCCTCACAACCTACTAAAAAATGTAAGATCGTGTCTTAGCAATTTTTGTTTACTAGTTTAGTCACTAAAATAGCAAAAGTTTTAGAATTTTGTTTGTTTAAATTTTTCACTGGCTCGTGACCCACACCTAAGCGAACCTGGACTCCGGATGTCGCTTTCATTTGATGATAAGATTCTGGGGGAGAAAGTTGATAATTACTGTAGTTCTAGTGAAGGAGGAGAAGATTCTGATGAGAGTGATGGTGGAGAAGGCCATGAAGCTATTTCTGGCGTAGCAGCTCCTCCTCTTGCCACTGACACGCTAAGTCACCGGGTCGCTCAGGTTTTACCCGACTCCCTTGCTTACTGTATAGTAGACCGGTCCAAAAGGTGTTATCGCGGACTACAAGCAATACAGAAAGCTTAAAGATGAGCAAGAGAAGTTAAAAAGTGAGGTGTCTTTGCAAGTTGCCAAAAAGTGTGCTCTAACCAGCCGACCATATGTAAATGACTTGTGCCCTCTCGTGGATTTTTATCATTTTAGAGTGCTGATCAGTCAGCTAAAGAGGAGGAGCAACAACTCAAAGAAATGCTTGAAGGTCTGATGGATGATGATGATGCATTTTTGGCGCAGTACAGGCAAAAGCGTCTGGCAGAAATGCAAGGTGCACTCAAAAGCCTGTAAGTCAAAATTTTATTACTTTTTCATCAGTAGACCTATTTATGCTCGTGTATATGAGCTAAATACTGGTAATTTTGTTAGTGAAATCGATAAAGAGCCTGCTGAAGTGACCGTAATAGTACATATTTATGAGGAAGTAAGGATTAATTACTTATTTTGGAGTGTATCTTAGGGTAATCCCGCTTGCAAATCCACCAACGAGGCGTTCGAATGTCTTTGTAAGGCCTATCCTCATTCCAAATTTTGTAAGATTCGTGCCTCAACAGCATTTCTGAGTCGGAACTTCGTACGTTAATCACTTTACTGTAAATCTGCTTTTTTTCCTCCGTTAAAATATCCTTGATTTGTTTTCAAAGGTGGCTAATGGGGTCCCAGCGATACTTGTTTACAAGAACAAGGAGATGATAGGCAATCTCATATCGATTTCCAAAGAACTTGATGATTATTTCCCGCCAGAGGAACTTGAAACATATCTTTTTGAGTAAGTTACGCACTCGTAAAGTTCAGTCTTTTGTCTTCTAACATATTTTTTAGGTGTTGATCAGATTTTCTAAATAACTGGGGAGATTCTAGAAGCGCTTAAGTATGTGGTCATTTTTATACCATTAGCGTGATCGTTTCGTGCTTTTTTATTGGAGCTGTTTCAGCAACTGACCGTCTTTTTAACATGTTTTGAGATGCTGCTGTGCTCCTCCTAATTTCCTGCTTTCTAGTTTGATGCCTACAAAGACTTCAGAAGTCTGGCCTCCGAAATTTAAAATCCAACTAATCGTTTTCTCATTGGAATTAGACATTCGAATTTAGTCCAATAATCTATTTTTCTGCCCTTCCACACAACTAATGCTATCAAGAAGGCAATGTCCAGGTTTCATCCAGATAGCATGCGTTTTGATTTAGTTCAATTTTGTTATATAAGCTGTTTTCTTATTTCTTAATATCGTAAGATGCTTGCTTAAGAATCACATTGTTTATTACTAAAATCAGATATATTGTCCATTATTTGGTCAAATAAGATGAACGTTTCGAGTTGTGACAATGCTGCCTCATCTTTCAAAAAAGTTTTGTTATTCTTCTAGTAGTCGATTGCTAGGCACACTTTTACATCGGGCCTATTTAACTGGTTCTAGCATTGCTTTAATTTGTCATGTTTTGGTTCAGTTCTAGAAATTCCGGTTTGATGTCTGCTTAGTTCGTATTATTTCGCTGGTAGGACCATTGTTTTTGCTTATTTCTTTGCTCACTTGTAGACATGGTTTCTTGCCTCTCAAAGAGGACAATGTCTCCGCAGTGCCCGAGCAATCCTCAAAAATACGATGCGCTTCACTGGACGTTGACTCGGATTAGCCTCTGTTACCTCTTCATCAACTTTGCTTGTTAACTTTCATTTCAATTCGTGTATGGTATAAATGCATTTATGACCCCAAGTAAAACTTGCGCGTAAAGTGAGAAAAAGTCATTCTAGAGATTCGGGTTTGTCCTGGTCATGTATGAGGGCGGGCAGCGGTTCTTGACCTTGTGGTGTTAGTTTTCCAGTACCTGGTCGTTGGCGCTGCCGCTGGCTTGCGTAGATATGCGACGTGTCCCGTCAAAATCTACCGGCTTCTGTGCTCTCATGCGGCACTCAGCGTGAGGATCTGGCATAGGGTGTCACAATTGTGTGGTTTGGAGCCTATCAAATGTGTAGTTTTAACGCAGAGGATCCGATGAAAAGTCGGTTCCACCTCAAGTCTGGCGTTTGGAGAGGCACTCATTTCAAAGCAGTCTAAAAGCGCCGCCTGGAGGGTCAAAAACATTTGACTGTTACTTGGGGCTTGCCGCACAGAACCTGACTGCAATGCCACGCAAGCAGAACTTACCAACGTAGCACAGGATAAAATAAATTTAGCTCAAGTATTGCAAGGCATTTATTACTTACTCAAGTTCTTCGGTATTAAGTTAACTAGGCGGGTTCTTTAACCTTTGCAAATTCTGCTACCTCTTGTTGGCATGATTTTTCACTCGAGCATAATTGTAGGACGAGGCTCGTAGACCTCCTCTTCTCTGGCCCTCGTATTCATAGAACATTTAGGCTGGTTCGGTTTCGTTGTAAGTAATGCGTAAAGTAAATAAAGAGGAGGGGGTAAAAGTTTAGGAAGGTTTGGGTAGGGAACTTTTCCCCGGGTTGTAGGAGGTTGACTGCTTCTCAGTCACGATGTCCGATTAGTTTGCCCACCTCTGCTCTGAATGAAATATTTAAGCAATATAAGTATTACGTAGCCTCTTCGTCCTTTTAGCACCGTAACCAGTGCTACAACTTATGAATTTTTCCAAAATTACCATCCGGTGGTCTCCTATCTTCCGTTAGGACGTAAGCCTCATCTTCATAGCCAACCGGTGGTGGCCCTTTGTAGTCGCATTTTGTTGTGGTGAACACTTACCGGCTGGGTACGCAGTCGTGCGTTGCGGACGAGGTAGTTTGTAGGTGAGAGTGCTTTCGCTACTCGAAATGAGTCCTTGCTCTATGGGTGATAGTACTTGAGATGTATCTCGGGTGGGGGAACCGGCCTGCAAATCTGCACTAAGTCTCCTTCTCGGTTGACGTTCATCCTCCTGTGTCAGTTGTAATATTTCTTCTACCTGGTATGAGACAGTCGTAAATGCTTGCATGCAATATTAGAAGATTCCTTACGCCTTACTTCAGCCGCAGTATGTACTCTGGAACATCGCTGGCTCCTTCGTCGGTGCTTGATAGGAAGATGTCGGAAGGCACTCTCATCTCGCAATCTGTTAGCATCTTGAACGGAGAAACGCCTACTGCCGTATGGACCGTAGCCCTGTACTCAAAGTTAGGGCCTTGGTCGCTGTGAATGTATGCAGGTACTCCATCCTTGTAAATCCACCAATTGAAGAAAACTGGAGTAACCGCTTCAGTGTCTTGTGACTTTATGGGTTTTACCTCAATTACTTTTGTAAATGGAACCTCGCAACTGAGGAGCAGTCAACATCTCGCAACCAGGAGAAGAGTTCCGCGTCCAGCCTTTCCAAAACTAGTAACCCCATTTACATTGCGTAATAATTATGGCAAAACCAAATCAGCCTAAGTATTTTAAAAGCATAAGGGCAAGGGATGAGGGGATCTACGAATCTCCTCAGTCATGAAGTTTAATTCGTCTGTCGCCCCCTCTCTAAAAGGAACATTTAAGCAATATGGGAATTACGTTAGATCTTCGACCCTTTCCTAAGACAACAGTAAATTACAGCTTATGGAAAAAGCGTTGTTTTAATTTAAAAGTGGACTCAGAACAATATAATATGGCAAAGTTGTCACGAAATTTGACGAATTTGTAGTAAACTTGTATGATATTGGGGCAGGAGACAACGCAGGTTTGGTAAAGCCAATAAACACTTTACCCGCACTATTGTTATTAAAGAGTTTGTGTGGTCTAGCCCGCAATTCTGATGATATTATTTTCATAAGTAAAGGTGTTTAAGTTTCTCACAACAAATTAATTTCAGGGTCATTGTAACGTGGCTGCATTAAATTGCCCTTTATGAAAGGGTCGATTCATGCGTTAGCATTATAATGGCCGCAAAAGCTTGTGGGTTAATCTATGTTTTTTTGAATGTTTAGTGTTTGCAAAGTTGAAAGCGTTTCAGGAAATCAATAACAAAATTGTTTTGGGGACCAGTCCTATTCCTTCAACCGGTGATGTTGTTAACCTGCTCAAGTATTTCCAATCTGCACTTTATGGGTAAATGGATTGCCTATTTTACCATCAGATTCATCCGAGACAATCCTAGTTTTAACAGAACTGCAGTCAACTCTGCAAAGTTTGACGAAGAATACCAGAATACAATGCTTTCAAAAGGCTCAATTGAGCAGTTGTATATAATTATAGTCAATTTGATCGAAAACGTTGGTAAACTTACCAGCATAACAAGTATGCAAAATTGATTATATATCAAAGTACTAATTTTGTTAGTAATACGTTTGGGCCACAATAGACCTTCTTGCGTAATCTGAATGATTTGAATATTTTTGCTAAGTAGTATGGCAAAGTTGCAAAGTAGAACACTTTATTTTTACTTCTTTTGTCAAGCACAGTTAATCTGGCCTCTTAAAGAGCCTGTTTATTGTTGTTAATTCTGCTATAACCCGTTGGCTCTTGTGTGAGTAAACTTATGCTAACGTTACTTTGATTCTTCATGTACCTACAGACGTATGTGAACATATACTTCGAACCCTTCACCTGGTTATTTTATTTCTTGATGACGACCAAATCAACGGGCTTCCCATCCTCCTTGCGACTGCAGTCAGCTTCTTTCCCCCAGCTGTGCATTCCAATGTTATAGAGCTTCTGTGTTCAGTTGTCATTCCATTGGTTTACGGTCAGCCTTATTGAAGTCCAGATAATCATATTAACTTTTAGACTTGCCTCCATTTAATACGCATTTCCATTTTAGTCAATAACTCTCAAGATTCATACGCTCTTGACTCTATTCCCTCTATGCTCACCACAGTATTGCAACACGTCGAAAGCCCTGGTATGCATAACTTTTAATCTGTGAAAAAATTACACCAAATTTTCATGAATGTGTCTTTTTAAAGAATGCCACTCATGGCTCCTGGAAAGTCTTCTCAGTCGAAAGAAGGACTTATACAAGGTAAAAATGTTATTTGCTTATAGTTTCCTTTTTCCGAATAAAAAATTATAAAAGAGTTACCGACAAAGTGAAATTTACAAAGGACTGATTGAAAACCTCTCAATTAATTACTAAAGAAATGCTGCGATAGATACCAAAACCCCTACGTATGTTGCTAAAACGTAGCTGTCACTTGCTGCAGGACCTATTTACTGTGATTGCGTATGGCTCTACTGAAGCGCGCTTGCCGGCCGTATACCTACTTTTTCATTATTGGCCCGAGCTTTGCCCATCTGCTTTTCAAATCTTCGACTCCTTGAAGCCGAAGCACTACGCTTGGGAGCGTATGTCAACATTATCTCCTCTAGACACATTAAATTTTTATTCATTCTTTAAGGTTTTGCAAAAACTTTATTTAATTTGACTTAGAAAATTAGTTAAATGCTAGAATGACAAAAAACCTGTGCTTACTACTTATAAAACTTCAGCTTGGAAGCCAGTAACTTGTGAACGTACCGACTGCCCCAACAAACCAGGCAAAGCTTTTGCCATGAAGGTAATAAAATGCAAATTCTATCTCATTGATTAAACCCATCGTCACAGCCCCAACTCATCCTTCTGCACTTAGATGACAATGGATCCCCAAGTTGCCGTCAAGTACGGTAACAAGCCTCCCCCTCTTTATGTCTGTCTTGACTGCGCTGACGCCCTGAACAGACGTGATGTAGACCAGCTTACTGACATCTTACTCCCCAGCAGACAAGTATGCTTTGCTTCCCCCGGCACCTCCAACCAAAATTTTAATCGTTTAAATACCTTGCATGAGTTAAGTCCGTCCTTTATTCATCTAGATCAGTATGGTGTGTGAGTCAAAAACGTGTCGCAGCAAGAACAACACAGCTATTCTGACCTGTTACTCTGTGGAATGCGCTTTCCTTAACGGCAACCGCCCCATTCGATTCTGTGAGACCTGTCATCTCATCCGTCACAGCTCGCAGGCCGCCGAAGTGAATGCACAGGGCAAGGAACCTGCCACAGTGGAACATGTCTACCAGGTGAATTCAATTTGGTTATTTGACCCGGTTGGGTGGTAAAATAAATTTGGCTTTTATCGAAGTAAGTTTGCGAACCCGTTAATACTACAATTCCATTTCTGTGTATATAAATCCTTAAAGTAAACACCTTAATCAGGGAACTTTTTTGCGGTTAGTTCTTCCTTAATTGTGTACAGTAAGCGTGTGTCATTCTTCAAAAAACAATGTTCCAACTTTTTCTGACAGTTTAATAAAAACTTCCACAATATATGTTTAGCATGAAAAAGCCTTAAGTTTGATTTTTCTGTCAAAGTGCGCTCCTGCTTTCATAAACATCTACACAAGGTTAAGAGGGAATCCAATTCAGATTCTAGGTCGTAATTTAAACAAAGCCAAAGAAGTCAATTAGTTAGATGGCGACTTTTCCATATCATCCACCAATGTATTAAGCCTCGTTTTGCATGCCAATATTGCGTGGATTGTAATTAAAGCTTCATATTTCTCTTACTTCTCATCGACTGTCCAGTTCTTCATGTGAGATTTTGTCTACGCTGCATTTCTATATAATTGGTCCTATCCCCCACTACACAGACTCAAATACCCGACATTTGGGTAAGCGGCCTTGACCTTCAACCAATGATGCTAGAAGCCATAGTGACCCTGATTCGAGAGACACAGCCTCGTTGGCGCCAGCTCCTTTTGGGTCTACCCGAGGAGCCAGGAGGCAGTGGGACTCGAGCCGGAGGCGGTTTGGAGCGTACTATTAGCGGCGGTTGTGCCAGTGGCAGTGGAATTGGTATAGGCGGCGGACCCGCGGGCCCTGGTGGTCCGCCCCAACTTCCCCCTGCTGGGTCTGTTCCCTCTGCCTCTGAGTTCCTCATGCCTGCAGCTAGTGGTGCTGGCTCCCTTGGATCCGCCGCAGTCAGCAGTAACCCTTCGCCCTCCATTCCAGCGGTCAATTTTGATGGAACTTCTGTCATGGTGTGTGACTCAGCATTAGACTCTGTAACAATGGAAACTTCTCTCATTGATGCCTGTTCTCGTTTGACGGCGTTTTCTTACATAAATTAGTCGTGATCTTACATTACAAGGCGTAAAAACTTTTATTAGCCCTATTTGTCAATAATCCAAATTCCTTTACTGGTTCTGAGCACTCAGAGCATAACCTGTCATGATTTGCAAAAAGTTTCAAACGTAATGTCATTCGGGGATCGCGTTCCTTCCAAATCAAGTAAGTCGTTTTTAACCTCCATTACACTTGTAATAATACCAGTGGGAAAGAACAAGCTGAACTGGCTATCATTTCGCTTCTCCGGTGACAAATTTTAATAGTACACTTTAAAGTACGTCACATAATACGCTTTACCTTGCCCCTTACGAAACACGAAAAGTATACAAGTTTGCAGATGTATTATTTTTTGGATGGAGATGGAGAGACTCTTCGTTTTAATAATGAAGATGCTGATTTGATAAACCAGTAGGTATAGCCATTCTAGTAACTCTTTAAGTCGCTTTATTTGAGTATAAGAGTATGAAGCCTTCTTATGTATTTTCACACTGGTCAGAAATGTTTGCGTTACTTCGTTTTCTTAGCGAGAAGGAGGCGCCCAAGCCAGACCAACATTTCAAGTATCCGGTCGGTTTGCAGTGGGTCCCAACGGTGAGCCGGAGTTAACTCTAGAAGGTCGCTACGATGACGAAGATCACAAAATTCTTGCTGTCTACGGAGCCATGTTGGCTGGCGAGAAATGTAGACCCAGTGATAGGGTCAATCTGGTAAGTTATTCGGTCGAATTTCATTCCTCCATCATGCTGGTGTTGCGGAGGTTGATACTCTCTAGAGCGAAGTGAACTAGGTGCTTCAGTATTTTCTTTAGCCTTTATGAGAGGTATATTTAAAAACCAACCAAAATAATGCCATCTATCTGTCTTGGTAGGACATCTTAACACGAATTACAGCCGGGGTGTTTAACTGGTTTTTGGATACTGCGTATACAAATGAAGGTATGCCTGACATATGTTTATCTAGTTTTTTTGTAATTTAATTGGTAGTATCTCATTTACTGCCTTAAACTTTGCTCAAATATCTTCATTTTGTTGCCATAGTAGCGACAAATTACTACCAAGGATACGCATCGCCAAAAACCCACCGTAATTTTTCCACTCGTCTTTTGTTGCTTCATGTCTACGTGCTTAATCGCTTCAGTGTGATTCGCTTTCAATCGCTTCTTCCATCGTTTTTTCAATAGATCATTGTGTTAAATGGTTTTTTCAAGAATTTGGTTGAGGGGAGGTGGGGATTCTTTGTTAGCCTGAAGGCATTTACAGTCCCTTGCCTTGCTGAAAAGACACCTTTCCACTTCACCGTTGTGAATAGCGTAGTAAGTTTCCCACTAAGTAAATGTGCTCACTCAATTTTATCAGCATCACACCCTCAACCACATGGCCTATGGTATAAACGCACAAGTTCTTCTTTTGCCTTAAAACGTCTGCTTACTTGCCCACCAGCGTACGCGCATGCTAACAATCGAGGCCAGTGAATCCGCCCTCTGATTGGTCAACGCTTATTCGCTCTTTTAGATGAACTGGGAGAACTGATCGAGCGTCTAAAGAGTGAGGTGAGCGGTGTTCGGTTGTGTAGACCAATAGCCATCGTCCTGGTGGCAGACGTATTGCGATAAGCACTTTGGGTGTGGTAAAATGTTGGGAAATTACACTTTATGACAATGGCCCGAATGACAATAAGACTCATAACCCAAGTTAAGCCGAATTTTTTGGAGTCATTCATGATAAATTTGAATCAGTTTGACAGCTAGTCGTGCGTTGCTTTCAGTACATGCTGAAATGGATCCAGGAGGTTCAGCACACCCATCCAGAAGTGATTTTGGCAGTGCTCCTTCCGCATCCCGTTGAAGTAGCTCGTGTTGGGAGCTGCTGGTGAGCATAATTAATCCTTCACGTTAAGAAAAACAACGAATAATCATTGGAAAATCTTGTTGAGCAAAGCCATAGTAGACTTATTTGTACAATCTGCTCAACCATTTTAATTAGTTAATTAGGGATGATATTTAACTCGTCTAAGCCGAGGTTGAATACTAAACTGATCAAAGGCATTATGTGTAAGAAACCCATATGTTTGTCATGATACCGTCTCTTTCTGTAGATAGTGCAAAATAAATCACTTTGCGGGGCTCTATGCTAAGGGATTAAGTTGCAAAGTGTCAAGTAGTGCATAGTTTAGGAAGCAGAATTCAGGACAACAAAAGCCCCCTTAAAATATACGGTATTAGACTAAGAATAAAATAGAGTCCTAAAACTCCTCTCTTATTTTTAGAAAATACACATTTATTCATTAAATAAATGAAATCGTTGATTGTAATTCATACAAATATCTTTGTAAAATGGATAAATTGGTTTCAGCCATCACTTATATGTGGTGTGTCGATTTTTTACCCAGGTAAGTGGTCACAAGTATATAAAATGTGTTCTTTATCAGTTTATTATAACCGCTTGTATCGAATTGTGTCGTTGAAGTGATCTGAGCTCTAAGTCCAAAAAACGGGTGCAGATTTTTTTCGATCTAAGGAAAACATACATTTTCATTTTACGAGTACAATCTAAAAACTTAATTGATGATCGGTACTACATTAAAAACACTATATGTTTAGGCTGTAGTAGCAAAAGTACTGATCAAGCAACAATTTACACTGATAAAATCCTTTTGCATCCTAGGGACACTCTTTGCGGGAAAACAGCAATTGTCAAGCAGGGACTAAGTCGCATTAGCAGCCTCATTCCCTACGATGTAATGACTTTTGAGGTGGGTTGTATTCCTCGCATCCCATGTCTTCGTCTTATAAATGGCTTTTTTCGTTCCTTTTTTTTTTAACTTTAGACTTGGGACTACATAATCCCTTACTGGCTGGAGTCCATCCGGACAGAAGTTAAACCAGACGACTATCGTGAGCTAGAGATTTTGCTTAAGTGAGTGTCTGCGGGGTTGAGTTTTAACCTATTTTGCACCAGCGAATGAATATTGGTAACATCTCTTCCCTTTCTAGGAAAGTATTCGATGCTACCGCTGGTCCCTTTCCTTTTCTCCCCGCCAAGGTCTATCACTTTGCTGGTGAACGCTTTATAGACGCCACTGCTCCTGTTCAGGATCAAGTTTTGTCTTGGCTTGAGGTTAGAAAACCTATTTTATCCAAATTCGGGGAAAATTTACTGTCCTTATCAGATACTGCTTTCTACGAGGTTGGCAAATTAAACCATTACTACGACTGGAGAGCAGTGGGTAGAGGTTCGGAAACTGCGTATTAGCTTTGATGATAAGAATAAAATTCACGCTCAAGCTATTATTTTCTAAGAGCAATGGGAAATACCATGCACACAATCCAATTTTTAGTCAGGAGAAACTATTCAAGCGATATCAGAATTTTCTACCTGATTGACTTCAATACTATTTTTAGTCGGAACAAACTTTACCTCTGCGCGTTTTTTTATGCAGAAATAAAACAAAATCAAAAAAAACATAAATATTAATTGGTTTGATTATGACTTTGGTCTACTTACCAAGACCAAGCATTAACAAAATACTAAGGGCAAATTCCCTTTTACGTTGTGCCCTTCCTTAAGAGATCATTAAGCATATTTTCTCCTGCTTTGATTTCAGAGTCCGGAAAATAGTCTTAAAACATGCAGTTCTGCAAGAAGCAAGCATTATTAGTTCAGGTTGAGGAAATTGACATCAAACCTAAGGATAAATATAGTCTTAGCATAAGAAGTTATTATCGACAAAGCAGGAAGCTAACAATCAAAGAAAAGGGATCAGAAATACATATCTTCCCAAACTAATCAATCTCAAGTGAGATTTTACGCACGTAATTGGATGAATCCCAAGACTATTTCATGTAGGTGTCCTTAGGTCATATCTCAGAGTGTCAGGCCAACGCTGCTGATTTATGAGATGAAGTAAATTTATTAAAAATACAAATCCCCAATCTTCAATGTAAACTTAAAAGGAGCATAACTAAAACTTTGTGTTTGTTTTATCATTCTCTTGCAAAGTGCTTTAAAAATTTGGTTTACTGTGGATTCATAGAACCTGCTTCTGCTAGACAAACAATCAAACCAATTAAAATATGCACTTTCTCCTCAAGAAACCATAAATACAATACCGCTTCTCCTTATAAATCCTTGAATAGCTCGTGGTTTGATTGTCGTCCCGCCCTCTAGATACTGACGGCAGTAGAGGTAGCAATTCCAATGAAGGAGCTTTTCACCATGTTCCGAAGTGGAGTCTCAGCCTTCCTCAAGGCCGGTGTGCTGGGTGATACCACGTGCCTAGAAGAACGCCACACGTTGGAGAGGCAGTCCTTGTGGTTTGACGACGACTACGATCCCGAAAACTTTGAGGCCTCGGATGATGCGGTCAGCTTTGCTTCTGATGAGGCGTACAACACTGGTGGAGTAGACAGCGATGACGCGAGCGCCAATCTCCTGGACGAAATGGATGAAGAGGATGAGGAAAATGATGACGAAGAGGAAGAGGGTAAGCAGTGTAGTTTCCTATCCAACGTTTCTTATACAGCTTAAATCAAAGGGTCGTTGTTCATTGTTCACAGGCGTTGCGTAATTTAATCAAATCCCTTTATTTTATTTAGCCTTAGTTTACCTTTAGAGTGCCGAATTCTTCGCATTTCTGTTGTTCATTTTATGGCAGCGAAGAAAATCTACTTAAACATAAAACCTCTTGCATTACATAACTTATCCCTCATACTGAAGCAAAGTACGAAAGATTATAAATGACTTGAAGATAGAATTATGCCTTGAACAATTCAATATATTCCATTCTTTGAAAAATCCTTTAAAATTTATATTACTGTTCATTAAAAAGACGCCTTCGAGGAGGAAGCATACGATCGCAGTGTGCCACAGGAGGTAGGCGATGACGCAGAAGACTTTGAGGCCGTAGCTACTAGTGCCGTAGATGCCGACGACTCCAGCGGCCTCCTGGTACCTGGACCTAAGAGTTCGTTGGAAAAGCGAGGCCACAAGAAGTCCTACTCATCTGCCGCAGCTCCCCTCGATGCTCCTCGTTTCTTTCTTGGTGAAAAGCGTGGTCTCAAGAGCTCCGTGAGTCGCAAAGTGAGTGAGGAGCCGTCCGTTCTGGTGGAGGGAGTGAAGCGCTCCATAATGACGAAGGACCGTTTTGTTCCTGCTCCCACCACTCCTGCCGCGCCAAGGGGAGCGCTAGCTGCTAATGTGAAGCGCCAGTCCCGACGCTCCTCAGTGCTCAATCGGGGGCAAAAAATGCGCGTTTCTCCGTGGACTAACAAGGAAACAGTGGTCTACCGATCTACAAGGTGTTTAGGACAAATGCTTAGTTTGGTGCTTAAGCAGGTACATCTGAAGTAACCAATAGTAAAATCTGCACCAACGCATATTTCGACCTTTAAAGCGTCACTGGAGATCTTAAGTAAAATCATTTTACAACTATAACCAAATTATGTAGATCCAAGTTTAGAAGACGGGAAGCTGCTATACGTAATAGGGCTCTGCTAAAGAGAAGAACTTGATCATTACTTCTCTATTTAATGAATCGTATGACATTTTTAAGGTTGTAGAACAGTTTAATTGAATTCTGGAGCTGCAAAGACACAGACATTAGGTAGTTAGTACAGTTTTCAAAAACCCACATCTAACTATTGCGCTTGTGTTTATTATTGTGGGGTAATATAGCCTACTCAGGCATTGGACGATAGAAATGAAAGTGTTTTAAGGAATCCCGATGGACGGGCACTCATAGATTCAGACATTAGGTGGTTCATTTTGTCAATCAGAGAGATTTCAAAGCCTGCGTCTCTACTCCGATTTATCCTTAGCTAAAGCTCAGCGACCCGTTTGGTCACGGTGGATTCACACAAGAGACACCACAACTGGTTCTCTCTCTTCTCAGCGACATGCTTAATCTCACCTGGATGCCCGCAGGTCTCCGAAACGGCGTTTATAAAGATGGTGGCAATGAAAACATAAGATCTCGAACTCAGCTGCGTCGAATGACGTCAATGACAACCGCTAGCCGATGTATGGGTCATTGCACAGCCCCCTCACCAGTGAGCAGCCAGCAAAGCGCACCAACTGTGGGAGTGGTGGGACCGGCCGGCAGCGGAGCAAGTGGTAATTTGGCAGCCCTGCTCTCTGCTACACAAGCAGCAGTCGCAGCGGTAGGAGATGATGACTTCTGCGCGTATTGTCAGGATGTCTGTTGGTGGTTCGAATTGGCTAGTCTACTGTGCCATCATCTGGCCCCCGCTTCACCACCAGCGCTGCCGAGGCTTGAATTATCCACTAGTGCAGTTGGTGCGTTTCTTACTCGTCCCGGTGAGTGACCACCTTCCCGTTACAATTGTTTACCCCATGAAGTCAGAAGTTCCACTACAGTTTGTTTTCCCTAGTGCCCAGGTACTCATACAAGCTAATAATTTATGCTTTCTTTCTGTTTTGTCTTATGAGCTACGGACTTTAAGCGCCAATTGAATTCTCTTCTTAAAAAATTTTTACAGGAAATGGTATTCCCACACCTGGTTTTATCATGGCAAAAGGACTTTTTTAGAGACAATTTTTAGCATAAAATCAGACATGCTTTTCTTAAAAGTAGAAATCAGTGACATTTTACCTATTATCCCTCTTTGAATTGATTGGAGTACGAATTTGAACTATTCTGCGTTTAAATGAGCTCAAAGCAATAATTTTTATTTAAGTGTCACTAGATTTGGACTAATCGCATTTACAGGAGGTAAATAATGGGATTTCATAATGTGACACCTTTTACTGGTAATATGGACATCCTGCTGACCTCAACTATTGGTCAAAGTTCTATGGTGACGACTCTATTACGAAGAAAACTCCTCTTCCCGACCATTCACTCACCTTAAGCGCTGTCACCAGTACCATTGAAAAAAAAATCTGAATTGGTGGCCATACAACTAATTTTCTTTATACTCAAAAGGTTACATGTCATTACTTGACCAAAACACCTGGCTTAAGAATTTTTTAATGATTTGGTAAATATTTAAATTAAAAGCGACGAAATGGCTTCTTCTTTAGTTGTTGAACACACTTGAAGAATCGATTAAAACAATAAAAGCAAGGAAATTGTCGTATCTTGAATCAATCAAATTCACGGCCTCTGGGGGTCAAAATTGCCTTTGTATTTTGTAAAAAGCTTCATTTCCCTTGCTAAAGCATGCTCCTATACCTGGTTTTATTTCTTCTTGTAAAAAACTAAATTTTATGCCCTTCATTCCCGTATTTAACATTAATGTCTTCGTTACCTTATCGTGACATTTTTCAGCTTTGGGTCATCGCGGACAACACGTGTGCCTTTGGTTGACCGAACGCCGTTTTTTCCTTCCTTCAGTCAGCTTCTGTTTGCACCACAGGTTTATAAAATGTTGGTAAAATTGATTAAGTAGTGCCTACAACTAAAAAGCAAAATGATATAATGAAGAATAAATGAAACGTGCGCATTATTTGCCATTTAAATGCATTGTACGTTGGATTTGGGTATAAATTCGCAGTTTAGTGACAATATATGGACAAGAATATTTCCGTTTTAATGCTTTTCCACAAATACACAAAATGTATGAAATAGGTAGTTTTATCTTTTTCATTACCGAAAACTAGCACTTATTACTATTAAAAACGTAACAAAGTTGTCTTTTCTGTGCTGCCAGTTCGATTAAATTACGAATTCTCTTAACCCACTTACGAGAGATACTTATGCTAAGGGTTATTTGGCTGGTTGTCCATGCAAACCTAATAAAATTCTATTTTTAAATGTCACCAAGTTTAGGACAGGAACAACTTGTTATGCTAGATCCTCCTTCCTCCATTTAATGGTCTCCTTAAGATCTCAGAAAAAACGTTGATCAAAACGATCATTTGTAGTCTTTATCATTAAGACTATCCCAAGTGGTGCACTGGTCTGGCAGCCAGTGAGATAATGCGACGCACCGACGGAAGTCGTTCAGGTCCTGTTGAGGATGAGCGATCACCGGCGCAGGAGGCACTTGGTCTCGATTCCATGGAACCGTCCGAGGCCGACCTTCTCGGCTTTCCGCCCGCCCTACGCTTTATATACCAACTCCTGCGCTGTCTTATGGGCAAATCCGGCTGTGCAGGTGTCTCCTATTTCATTCGTACTCAGTCATCAACTGGAACTGAGGCAGAGAGCAGAGCGAAGAGCGAAGAGCAGCCGCGAATCGCCTTTGAAGGACGTACTCCGCGCGATCCCGTGGTGTTGCGACACTTGCTAGAGTGCCTGAATTGTCTCATACGAGTTGGAAACGTGTTGCAGAACATTCTCAATGCGGCAGCGCGGGCTGCAGAGATGGCGGCTGCTGCCGCTGCAGCGATGACAGTAGGGACTGTTACTTCTATACCAGCGACGAGAGCAGCAAGAACAGGCGGAGGCACGGCTGGTGGGGCAGCGAGTTCTGCCACCGCTAATAGCAACGCTTCGCTCAGTGTTCAGGCGTCTTTTGTGTTATACTTAGTGGAGCACTGTCTCATTCCAACGTGCGTTTTGTTTTCGGTGCCCATGTGGTGAATATCTGCAATGAATAACGCTTTTAAGGAATACAATGCATCCAATTTTTTAACTAAATTGGGTTTTTTACCCCTTTAACAAATATCTAATTTAAAGCGCGTAGGAAACCCATTTTGTAAGCCAAAGCAATCATTGTATGCATATTACTCCTCTTCTTTTTTTATAGCTCAATTCATGCACCATAGGATTGCGCACGCCAAATGACACAAGATTTTAGTGCAATAAAGCGAGCTTATTCATTTCTTAGTGACATTAGTAATAATCTTTCAGATTATGGAATTTACTCACGGCAGAGCACTCCCACCTCGCCAGTTGGGTGGTTCCCCTCCTCCTCCAATCCCTCACAGTACCCAACATGGCGGGTGTCTTTTGGCGTCTCGTGGAGCACGAATGTACCCACCCCGACTGGAAGGTGCGTTTTGACGCCATGGAGAAGATTCATTCCCTTCTGCGTCAGCTAGACTTCGCTGTGGTATCCGGCTTCTACAACGGGCCCGCCTTCAAAGACTTGTCGGTCGGCCGTCAAGCCACCTCCTCTACTGTAAGTAGCAGCGCTGGAGGCGGTGGTGGTGGTCTGGCTGCTCGGGCGGGTCGACGGGTTGGTGCATTCAGAGCACACAACTCTAACGCTGCGGCTACGCTCAGTGCCTCGGGAAGCTACGGGAGCAACCTCCTGTGGGGAGGGAGTGATGCTAGAGGTGTTCTCGGTAAAGCTATGGGTGGAGCCATGGGTCCTCTTCATCCTTTCGTACTAAATTCAATTGCTCACCTTTTCTCGCGTCTCATCGGCTCACTGGATGACTATAGCTCGGTGGTGGCTCAGCGGAGCTCCTATCATCTAAATGAGCTAGATGATAACGCATTAAGCGTAAGTTGCTGTGCTTATACTGAAACCCTATTATCCAGATCCTACTTCATTCAAGTGATAACAATCTAATTTTTTGACACGGCAGATTAACACCAATTGGCTACTCTGTAGAAGCATAATTATCAACGTCAACAACAACACAAACTAAATTGATAAAAAGCGCATACGATTAAGAAAGCATTCAATGCGCGATTTTTGTGTCTAAGTTCAATGGGGTAAGCTTTTTTAATATTTCAGTGTTGCATCCAGTGTATGGAGTATCACTTTGATACGATAGCGGCCGATCGCACGATTATCCTGAAACGAATGCAGCAGCTCAGTTTTGCTCTACCCAATAGACAGATATTCACCTGGAACTTCTTCATCGACCGATTTGGCATTCTCTCGATTGGAGCGCAAATTGCTGGCAAAACGAATCCTGACATCGATTCAGGTCTGTGAAAATGTCGGCATAATGAAGTCTACTACAAGCGCATCAGTAGAATAAGTGATTCAAGCTTAGTTACGGAACTACTTTTAATTTCCATATTAAGAGGTTCAAATTCTAGTTCTCGTATTGAAGGTAGACCATTACGCATTCAGGCACTATAGTAGTTGTAGAATCTTCTTTTTGACTAAAAAAGATAGTGAGTAGTGATGGTAGTAGTTGACTTTCGGCTGGTATTATCAACACTAGGTTGGTTTTAGACGAAATTAAATGAGTTTTTTACTTGATTTAGTGACCGATCTCAATAACATGAACAAGCGCGGAGACGCTTTTCAGCAACAGTTCAATCGGGCTGTTTTTGCCGCCTCGGGCGCGGGCATGTTGCCCTCAGTGGTGAGCCAACCAAATGACCTTGGGGTTGGTAGCAAAAGGAACAAGACATGGAGTGCGAAGCCTCAGCGACGAATCACTGCCTTCAAACGTTCCGACGAGCACGATTCGGGTAGAGCATCACCGTCTGCAGGTAAATTAAAGCTTGCTGCCCTCCTCTTAAACATCATTAACGGTAATAAAGACCTAAAATAGTTTTCATTTCCGCCTCCTCCCCGCCCAATGGTCAAAATAGGTAAATCTTTTGGTTATAAAGTATCAATCTTTCGAGTCAAAATAGACTAACTGAACGTAATGCACCTTGGAGGGGTTTTCCTCATGAAATGGTTAAATTTTGGTTCAAATAAACAGATTTTCAGCAGTAACGTTAAGTTGATGCTTTAGCTAAATACTCTTGTTAATATTTTCAACTATTTACCCTAGGAATAAATTTTGAACTAATAAGTGGATGTTTTTCATCAATTTTTCTCTCTTTGAGAAGCCAACAATCGTAAATTTTGATTTGTGGACTAAATCCTGTGTCCCATCTTTGTTCAAGCTTTGTGGAATGTTCATCCTCAGAAAATTAACTAAATTGGTTTGTTTACTTCCCCTTAGAAGCACAGAGTCAAGCATCTTGTGAAAATCGACGTTTGCGACCATCGGTTATTAAACTAACTGGCTTCTTTTCCGGTACGTGTAATCGCGTCAAGTTGCATTGTCTAAATTTTACTGATTTATATTCTAGGAAATAGCAGAAGCTCTCTTAAATTAAATTTTGCCAAGAAAAAGTTACCTAGCGCAAATAATCCGTTTACCCAAAGTGTTGCCTGTTTTGTCTGCGATTGTTTCGAATGGTGTGCTTATTTTATTTGGCCGTGCTTTTACCTGCTTGGATTCCTAATGGAAGTCGCTTTAATTACCGTTCCATTTGAGAGTCTTGTTATTATTTTTCTGGTCTGATTCCACTGAGGCAACTTTCGAGAACAAATTGCATTTGCCTTTTTATCGCTGTGCCTACCACCTTTTTTATGCAGGGAAATGTCACATGGAACCAAACCATGGTTTTTATTTGGGAAAGAAGGCAGCGTTATTGAGATAAGAAATAGCTTAAGTACCAACGTATTTGCAATTGGTTGGAGAAATAAGTCCATTTTCTGCTGTAGTTTCGAATGTTGCATTCAAATATTAGCTAATGAGTGCGGACAGAGGCATGGAGTTCCTTTTACTCCCCTGCACATCGTCATAAATTTCATTTGCAAGAGGAAGTCACATGAAATCGCGAATAAGGCTTCTCATACCAAACCATCTTCTTTTTTCTTAAATGAATAGGCGAACTAAAAGAGCTTTAAGTCTGTTAAGAAGTTAAAAAGGGAAAGAACAGAGAAGAGAGAAATGATGGAAGCACAGATTAAAGTCCCGATTAATATGGTTTCCCTCTGCAGGCGGACCGGGGTCAACCGAACTAATGGACAGTGCAAACAAATTTCTCTGTTCGCTGCAGCTGAAGCTGGACCAGGATGGTTCAGATCGGGGCGCTCTGCACCAGTGGGTGCGTCTTCTGCTCCGTTTTATGGCCACAGTGGACATGGAAAGTGGTGGACAAGGCAGTAAATCACGACGTGGCGCACCCACTGATGAGCTGAGAGACAAAAAGGCTCTTTCAAAGGTCCAACGACATCTTGCTCTCCTCCTTGGATATGCTGACCAGGCCTTCAACATTCCTCCTTACAAATTAAGGTCATAAGATATCTGGATTGACTGAATCTGGTCCTTCTTGATTTGTTTACTCAGGCTTGATGATCACTATTCGGACCTTCTGGTGCTTGTAGGACATCGACAGTCTTCCACGCATTCATATCACACGTGGCAGATGTTTTGGATAGGAACCCCCCGATGGGCAGTTGCATTTTGCATCAGACGCTGATGGTTCTGCAGGTGTGTGCCTCACCACAGCGCTACGCTAACGACTGTCAGGCGCCGAATTTTACGCTTCGTTTGTTGGAGCCTCAAGTTCGACACCATTGGCTAAACACACTTATCATCATTCTCTACAAGGTGGGTGTCTATACATAGCTCGTTTTTAACATCTTCACTTATCCTGAAGTAACTTCATTATAGTTGAGTCATGGTTAAAATATGGTTGGCAAGATTAGAGACATCCGAATCCAGCAATGCAGTCGCATTTTAATTTATTTAATTTATATGAAGTAAAGCTTAGATCAAAACCTGTCTCCTCCTTGGACACGCATGCACTGCCTACCCTTCGACTAGTTAGGACGGGTTACAACACTCTTCCGTTTACCAAAACCAGTTAATGTCATTTACATGGGCGCAAAATGTCAGCATATCCCTCTGTAATTGGTATGCAAATTCCGTTTTATTATGAATCAATTTTCCCTTTTCCACTTATCTTCTTTTTCCTGGAAAATGTGGAACTCTGCCACTGATTTTGATGTGCCAGTTCGATTTTGGTCAGAAGGCCAAAGCGTTTGATGTTAAAGATGCCTTGGGTAGTCGTAAATTACTCTTTGGAGCATTTTTATGGTTTGCAAAAAGCACTCGCTCTTAAATTGGTAAACGTTTTGGAGACATGGATATACTAAAAGGATGTTGTGTGAAGTTAGAGGGATAACTTGAATGCAATATTTTATGTATTTTCTAGTAATTCTTACATGACCAGACCCATTGGTTATTCACACGACGACTTAATCTCACGAGGAAAAAGTCGTCTTCATTCAAAGGCTCTAGCAAAGTATTGAATCCATTATGTTTGCCTAAGGCCACTGATACATGGAAACTGGTAAGGCCCAATTAACTGCTCATTGTGTTCGCATCCACTTTGGCCTTCCGGAGCAATAAAAAGTGATTATTATTATTATTATTATTATTATTATTATTATTATTATAGCATATGCGTCGAACGGGCTTAAATGGTGATAAAATTGTTAGCCATATTTTCTTTGAAATAAATTATTAATCTGCTAGATACTTTGATTGTTTAAGGCATTAAAGCTCTTTACTTTTTGAGATTAGTACATTTTGGACCTTGAGTTAATCATAATCGCCGTACGATGAATTCACTTTTTAAATTGTTTACTTTTCAAGGTAAAAGGGTGATTTTTGGGTAATAATTTCTACAATTTCTATACTTCCCATACCATCAGATCAACTTTATGCACAAATGCCGAGTAGGAATCGCTTGAATGATTGCAGAACCTTCCTTTGCATACCAGACTAATAAATACTGCTTTTATTTTTCTCCTCTCCCTCTTCCCAATTGGCAGTATGAGTACAACTCACCATCGGGGGCTATGAATCCCTCGTCCAGTTTCTCTGGTGTCGGTGGTTACAAGACCAGCGTGGACGCCTTGAATTGTGGCCCCAGTGGGGTTGATTTCATGGATTCACAGTTCAACGCTGGAGATACAATTTGTAGCATGGGAGGCGCTCGTCCTTCTGGATTCAGTCCGGGTCACGGCACTTCTTTTTGTACTGGGACGGGTATGTCCACTGCCGCCTCCGGTGCTGCCGCTGCAGCTGCCACTGGAGCCAACACTAGCAGCAGCTGCTTCATCAACACGTCGTCTACCTTTCAGTGGGGTACTCGAGGCATTATCGAGTACCTCATCCGTATTGTGCTCAACACTCTAGAGACGCAAGTGCACATCTGCAAGGAAAGAAATGAGGACGATGTTTTCGACTCCCCATCTATGTACCTTCCACGACTGAGGGGTAAGCGAGAGCATATGGCTTACGTGTGCTTTTATATGCGCAGCGTTTTTAATTGCATATGAGTTATCGCTGGGTACATTATAGTGGGTAATTTGAGTGTGGGAGTAACTTGAGTAACATTGTACAGAAGGGCTAGGCAATTTAAGCCTGTTCAGTGCCCATAACTTTCAGTGGTGGTCACCACGTAGAACTTGGGGAATTGACTGTTGCAATAAAGTTTGGCGAGTTTCAATAGCCACTGTGTTGACAATCGCCATCCTACCATCCAAAGCAGATCTCTTTCCCTTAAAATACTTTTGCACAATATCAGAACTAAGATTATCATGTTCGATTGGGATCTACCGAGTTATTTTTAAAACATTATAATTCTACCACAAACAAAAATCTGCATGGTGTTAAATTTTACCTCCATTTTCAAAATTTCTGCAGATACTCTCACCAAAGGTAACCGTAATACATGATTGTATAGTGCATGGGCATAATTTATGCCTAAAAATGCTGCATGATTTAATCTCACTACAGCTCTCTAGAAAAGGTACATTTGTGCATTATCGTTATTCATCCGCATGTCTCTATCGAGCACATCAGACCTTCCCAGAGGTATGGTCTCTAATTCTTTCTTAGCTTCTAATTCCTGCATGTCACTGATGGATCCAGGCGAATTTTACTGTATGGACAGAGAAGTTGCTTGCTCGAAGCTCTTCGATTTCTTTGTGCATTTTCACTATCACGGAAATTCATCTGTAGCAATTTAAGTAACATTCCAAAAGTTGTTTGGACATAATAAAACTGACTGCATAACTCATTTTAATAATATGAATTAAAATCTCTGGCTTTCACAGCAAGTTTTGCCTCAAATTTATCAATGCTTCAAACTTAACGGGAAATTTCTTTTGCACTTTTTTGAGGCATCTCTTTTCTGTTGTGCTTTATATTTATCTTTAACTTAATTCTACCTGTGTCAACATGATTCCCATTCGTTGCTGACTTTGCCCTGTGTTTTTTATGGCTGGCGAAATGGATTCCAGAGAATTTTCTCACAAATCTTTCTGGGACTACTTTGGACTTACTTCCGAGAAACAAATTAAAATGCATCTGTGCATGTAATTAGCTTCCATTTTTGGTTTACAAGAACAATTTCTCATCGGTTAGCCTGTGTCCACCCCAAATTTTCATATTTCTTCGACTCTAAGGCCATAGTTTCTGTGTTACAATTTCAGGTCTGCTCCTGCGTAAGAGTAGGAGTGATCACCAACATAAACGGGATTCTACATTTTCTGCCCTTACACCAAAAGTGCTTTCTTTATCAAGATGTTTATACGCAATTCAGTTGTCACCTTTAAGATCAGACATATTTTATTAGTGGACATTCATTTTTATGTGAAATGAGCAGTATTTTAACGAAGGTGAAGTTCCAATCTAATTACGGTTTATTAAAAGTGACATAGACTTACAGCACTTAGGTGCTATTCGGAACGACATTGGGATAAGCAGGTATCCGTTCCTTTCCTCTACTGACACTTCCTCCTTGAGTAGCACTGATATTGATTCATCTCTGTCGCATTTTTTAATTACATTTCAGATTATCTGGTATCACGTGAAAACGTCATTTATACCTTTCCATTCTTGGGCATGTTAGATACCAACGGCCTTACTGTGGCTGCAACTTAATGCTCATTAAGCCAACCCTTCTTGTTGTACAGAAGCCAGCAACATAAGCACCGAGGTTAAGTCAAGAGAGGTCGAGGCGCCAATACATGAGGACGATGATGAGGTCATAGTGATGCCAGGAATCACAATCTCTCAGGATGCTCCCTCGGAGCACACCTCTCAGGTCTCCACCGACAAGGACGTACTGGATTTCACCGATCTTTCGCCTGCTATTCCTCCTGGAACTGGCCTTTTAGCAGAGAAGCGGGGCTTTCCGCATTACACAAAGGTTTGGCTCATTATAAAGCCTTGGCTCCCATTCTAAGCTCCGCGCAACTGAACATCTCGAATGTTTAGTTCTTCACTTTTTAAAGACATGGGGACGCAAAATTAAAGCCTTATTTGAAGAATTATAAAACTCGTGTAAAAATTAGAATGCTTGCTTTGATCTAGCTGCCAGGAACTATGTTTTTATTAAAAGTTGGGTGAAGCATTTATTCACCGCGTTGATGCCACATTTGATAAGATCCTCTTTTAAGGGTAAGGATTTTTGTAGGTAGCAAAATTCTTTTTTTTCATTTCAACGCAAATTAGGCAGATTTCTTTTCCAACATCAAGAACCTGTACAAATTCAGCAAAGTTATTTTTACGCTTTAAAACATTTCATGTGCAAAATCCAGAGCTTTCTCACAATAGTCTAATTAGCGGTTTTCATTTTAAGCAAAGGTAAGTCTTTCGTTTTATTTTCCACATCTTTTGCTATTCCAGAGAAATTTCAGTTTCTTACTGGTGTGTACTTAAACTATGTACCAATGCCATGTCTTTGTACCACTATCACATTGCCAAATTAGTGTAAAATCTTGAATTATGCCCATAGTTTCACATTTTTGAAAACAGTACATCTGCGTAATGCTTCATTGCCTTCAAAATAGGTTCTTATTTTGTTTAATTCACTTAAAAAATTATTTGGACGCTCACTCACCAGAAATGAAGTGAACTTTGTCTGCGACATTATTACCGACACGGTACTTCTAAGACTATATTAAAAACTATTTGGAATGGTTTATAACCACATTTTACTTCCTGCAAAGCAGGGGAAATTGCTGGCGTATTATTTCTTTGTGATAAGTTGGCCAAAAATACCTGTTTGAACATAAATATCTTTGTTAGCTACTGGTGTAACTTTTATTGCTTACGTATAATAATGGGTCAGAAGCATTGAAAAAATCAGATAGCTCCAAACTATTGCTTTACTCTGGAACGTCGGTAGTGGAACTCTATGCAAAAAATTACCGGTGTATTGCATCTGAAGTGTATCCCATACGTTTTTTGCTATCATCGGGGAGAGTTGAATCTCCACGATAGTTAATTCTACAAAAATGAGTTTGCTTATTTTCCCAGTTTGGAAAGGACCGTGATCTGGAGCCGGCGAGCGGACTTCGTTTTGCCTCACCAATTATGAAGAAGGTTAACCGATGCCACCAGGATAGCCGGGATGAGCTGCAGCAGTCGTCGGTGCATAAGGACTCCACTGAGATGAAGGAGTCACTTGAAGTTCCATTTAGTCTTACGCTGGCTTCTACTGGTTACAAACCTTTCAAACCGGGTGCTGTTTCACTGGAGGAAAGAGCTATCTTGCCAGTATGTGCACGACATTTCTTTAATGCGATAGACCGCTCATTATGGCTATTATCTTTTTAGAAAACTTGTTTAATCTAGTCGGTAGGAGGAGTTATTCATTTTTCGTTGACTTTTGATCGAGCCATTTTCGAGCGAGTTCTTATTTTGTATTTTATGGTAATTTGAAATAACATCAAGGCTCTTTTGCACTTCAGTGGGCGAGCCACATGGTTATAACCGATTATTTGAAGCAGTATTTTGGAATAAAAGTTGCTTGGCTTTGGCATTCTATTAGCAAAAGACCATTATGGAATCATTAACAGAAGCCAAGGCTACACAGTAGTCAACAGTTTTTTACTTCTTGACTATCGTTTACGAATGACCAGATGATGTTTATCAGATCAGCCGATAAGTGTTAATTAAAATTTACCACATGGAAC